>NC_065510.1:10801190-10890357 GCF_006386435.1 Epinephelus moara | reverse complement strand
CTTTAATATTTTATTTTATTTTATTTTATTTTAATGTCTACTTTAATATTTATTTTACTTATTTCATTGTCTATTTTAGTATTTTATTTATATCTTCATCTTTATCTCTTGTTTCCATTCATGCTGTATTTCTATCTCTACTTTGCACGGAGCAATGGAACAAAAACAATTTCCCCCCGGGGATTAATAAAGTATTCTGAATCTGAATCTGAATCTGAATCTGAATAAACAGTGGTGGGTAGAGCACTGAAGATCTATACTAAAGGTATTTCTCTCATGAAAAATGTATCAAGTAAAAGTTCAAATTACCTTTTAAGAAATCTACTCAGGTAAAGTTTAAAAAAGTACCTGCTTGATAAATCACTCAAAGTACAAATGAATGTACATTTTAATATTTTTAGTCTGTGCAGGCCAGTGCCCCGTCCCCTCTCTTCCTCATCATAACCTCAAATATTAATGTTACACATGAAAAATTAACATAGCTAATGTTAGCTAGCTGACTACATTTTCATCTACAGTATGTGCAACTTATTTCAATGTGCTTACGGAGGTCAGTTTAAGAGGAGTTTTGAAAGTGGAGATCTCAGAATTTTTTTCGGGAGGCACAGCGAGCACTTCAACATGTAACATGTCCTCATCGTGTCCTTATTTTGGTATAAAAAATTTGGCCAGATGTGGCCAGGGATTGTCGCTGGAAGCGGCCTCTTGTTGTGGGTTTTGTTCTGTCATCATCATGTCATGGTCAAAGACAGGTGTTGCTTCTTTTTCCTCCAGGCAGCTGCAATAGAGGTGCGCCTTGTACACTCAACCCCCACATTTAGAGCAGATCAGTTGTAATTAAGGTATAATTTAGTGAAGTAAAGAGAAGATTACTGGCTCAAAATCATACTTGAGTGAAGAGTTGAGTTACAGTGTAAATACAGGAACATGAAAAGTACTTGCTCCTTTTAAAAAAAACTACTTTTTTACTCAAGTACGTTTCCTACAAGGTGTTACTACCCACCGCTGGTGATAAATGTGTATTTCCTTTATAAAACCCATTGTATTGAGACTAAGATCCCATTCTCCTCAGGCTGGAAAGCTGGATGCAAGCTTGGTCCTGGAGCAGCTGAGGTGTAATGGTGTGTTGGAGGGAATCAGAATCTGCCGACAAGGATTTCCCAACAGAATCGTCTTCCAGGAGTTCCGCCAGCGGTGCGTGGGATCTGAGACACTCATTTATGAAGTGCTACTAAAGTTTAAAATCTTTCTGTAAACCTTTCTCACCATACTGAGCATCTCTCTGTCTCTTTCCTGTCCCATAGTTATGAGATCCTGGCTGCTAACGCTATCCCCAAAGGTTTCATGGACGGCAAACAAGCCTGCTGCCTCATGGTGAACACACATTAGTTCAAAACTCTCGTCCACTGAAATTGATATTCATTCAGAGGTTTGTGTGAGCCCTCCTTTTTCTCTCTGGTCTCTTGTCTGTGTAGATCAAGCACCTGGACTTGGACCCCAACCTGTACAGGATCGGACAGAGTAAGATCTTCTTCCGCACAGGAGTGCTGGCCCAGCTGGAGGAGGAGAGAGATCTGAAGATCACTGTGGTCATCATCGCTTTCCAGGCGCGGGCTAGAGGCTTCCTGGCCAGAAAGTATGAAGACACAAGTCTCCTCTCACATATTTTACCCTATAATAAATTGCACTGTCTGTGTTACACTGTTCACGTGATCAGTATATCTAATAATATCTAATCTTTTAGACAGTATTTTGGCACTTTTTATTTAACAGCAGGACAGGGATTTCATAATTTTATTTACTGTTTATATCACTATAAATAAAACACTTTGCTGTTGTATTTTTAAAGGGCATTTGCCAAGTTGCAGCAGCAGCTCACAGCCATGAAAGTGATCCAGAGGAACTGTGCTGCCTACCTCAAACTAAGGAACTGGCAGTGGTGGAGGCTCTTCACAAAGGTCTGCTTATCATGTTGAATAATTATGCAACATGATCACAGTACAACTCTGTATACAAGGCTTTTTTAATGTTTCAGTGTAGTGGTAGAATGAATGTGTTACGTCGACTTTACCCCATTTTAAAAATGTGACGATGCCCATCCTCCTGAACTGCAGGTCAAGCCTCTGCTGCAAGTGACCCGACAGGAGGAGGAGATGAGTCTGAAGGAGGAGGAGCTGCACAGAGCCAAAGAAGTTGCTACAAAGTTTGAATCTGAGCTGAAGGAGATCACATTGAAACACACATCGGTAAGTGGATGTCACAGCCGTTCAAACCTGTGTCAGAGCACCAATTTCATGTCCCTTTTCAGTGTTTCATTTAATTCATGACTGAAACCAACTTAATAAGAGTAAGATCCTGTTTAAGGAGTCAATGAAAGACTGAGCCCAATATTATCTGATCTGTCTGCTTCAGGTTTTGGAGGAGAGAAACGCACTGCAGGAGCAGCTTCAAGCTGAGACAGAGCTGTACGCCGAGGCTGAGGAGATGAGGGTTCGCCTGGCGGCTAAGAAGCAGGAGTTGGAGGAGATCCTCCATGAGATGGAGGCGAGACTGGATGAGGAGGAAGAACGTGCTCAGGCGCTGTTAGTAGATAAGAAGAAGATGCAACAGCAGATGCAGGTCTGAAAATCAGTTTCTCGTTTCTGTGACTTCATGCTCAGCTATGTCTGCTCTGATAATGTGAGGAAATGGCAGCAGAAACTGAAGCTGATGTTTTCTTCTTGTAGGAATTGGAAGAACATTTGGAGGAGGAGGAAGACGCCCGTCAAAAGCTGCAGCTGGAGAAGGTTACCTGTGAGGGGAAGATCAAAAAGTTGGAGGATGACATCTTGGTGATGGAGGATCAAAACAACAAGCTGCTAAAGGTAAGTGTGGACAAACAGCATTCATCAGAGACACCAAGGTCGGTCAGTCACTTAGTAAGAGACTAACTGAAAGTAGATTTCAGCAAATAGATTTTCTACTTGGTGATTTGTAGGAGAGGAAGCTGATGGAGGAGAGGATCGCAGACTTCAGTTCCAACCTGGCAGAGGAAGAGGAGAAATCAAAGAACCTCACCAAACTCAAAAATAAACATGAGTCCATGATTTCTGAACTAGAGGGTAATTATCTCTTAAGAGTTAACATACATTAATTCCCTTCAAAACCTCCCAAAAACATTAGTGATGCTAATTGTAATCTCTCTGTTATGCTTATAGTACGTTTGAAGAAGGAAGAGAAGGGTCGGCAGGAGCTGGATAAGGCCAAGCGTAAGTTGGAAGCTGAGTCAAATGACATGCAGGAGCAGATAGCCGACCTGCAGGCACAAATCGCTGACCTCAAAGCCCAGCTCGCAAAGAAGGAGGAGGAGTTACAGAACGCCTTGGCCAGGTAAAGACCTTAGAAATGACAAACATGGTACCCATTTACAGATTTGATCTTCAACACCTGAATCCAGTATCTGAGCACCTCCTGTGTAACACATCAACATTTAACTTCTTGATAATCCCCCTCGATTCACTCCTCTTCCTCCTCAGGTTAGAAGATGAGACAGCTCAGAAGAACAACGCTCTGAAGAAGATCAGAGAGCTGGAGGGACACATCTCCGACCTGCAGGAAGACCTCGACTCAGAGCGGGCGGCCAGGAACAAGGCAGAGAAGATCAAACGGGACCTCGGGGAGGAGCTGGAGGCCCTCAAGTCTGAGCTGGAGGACACGTTGGACAGCACTGCCACACAACAGGAACTAAGGTCAGTCATACAATGCTGACACATCCAAAAATAAAGGTCTTAGATATTAATAATGTATAGATAAGGTACAATTTATTTTAGATAACATTTATATTTTTATATGATCGGCTGGAACAAACCACAAGGTTAATGCGTGATCCATCCATCTGTTCTGCAGGGCAAAACGTGAGCAGGAGGTGAACCTGCTGAAAAAAGCCATCGATGACGAGAACCGGACGCACGAGGCCCAGATACACGAGATGAGACAGAAACACACCCAGGCTGTGGAGGAGCTCACAGAGCAGCTGGAGCAGTCCAAACGAGTAGGCCTGCGTCATTTTGTACACTGTTTTAAACACTCGGAGCTAAGTTGCTCAGAGGTAGTCTGACTGGGACTTGGGCATTGGATTGAATCAGAGCTTGAAAATGAGTTGTTTCGAAGAAAAAAGGGACTCGGATTAGATCACATAGTCCAGTTTTGATTTGGATCTGGATCAAACCTTCAGTGTTGTTCAGAACATTTTAGTAGAATTGGGACACCTTTGACCCGGAAAAAAATAGGGATTATCCTGATCCCAGCAGGATGGATTCTGGCTGAATTACAGGAACAAAACATAAAACTTAAAAACTGTTCAATTGCTAGAAGCCTGTATTGTGATGTGTGGTCCCATTTAGAGTACTGGTTGTCTGGATTTTGTCATCTTAAAAGTTTGTCCAGTCCAATGTTGCTTTGAAAAACCGGTCCAAAAATAAAATGGATTAGCCGATCCTGAACAGCGAAACATGGGATTTCCAAATCTGGATCCTTCTGATACAGATAACATTTTTTCGAACTGTGCCCAGGTGTCTTTTAGCTTGTTTATTTAAATTGGTACTGTTTCTGAAAGGCGATACACGGGACACTGATCTTATATTTTCTCTCGTGTTCAGGTGAAGTCAAACCTGGAGAAGGCTAAACAAGCCCTGGAGAAGGAGACGTCAGAGCTGACCATGGAGGTGCGCTCACTCGTCCAGGCCAAACAAGACGGGGAGCACAAGAGGAAGAAGTTGGAAGGTCAGGTGACAGATCTGCAGTCACGCTTCAACGACAGCGAGAAGCAGAAGGCCGAGCTGGGAGAGCGCTGCTCAAAGATCACTGTAAATGCCTTTCAGTTGTTACTTCAGTACTGCACATAAAACGTGTGCATTTTTTAAAAGCCACCACACTGATGTGCTGAAAATTAAAGTTCCAGAAACCTCATCGTTGTCTTCACACAGGTGGAACTGGAGGGTGTGACAAACCTATTGAATGAAGCAGAACACAAGAACATCAAACTGAGCAAAGATGTTAGCAGCCTCACGTCCCAGCTCCAAGACTCACAGGTAACTTTTTGCTGTATCTTTAGAGCTGAGTATGAGTATGTTATAATCCCAGTACAGTCTATATGTTGCCTTTACTGTGACAATTTAGTATGGCAATATGTCAGAATTAAAGCATTGACCTGTGACCTACAGGAACTGCTGGCTGAGGAGACACGTCAGAAATTGCAGTTCTCCACAAAGCTGCGGCAAGCTGAAGACGACAAGAACAGCCTGCAGGAGCAGCTTGAAGAGGAGATGGAGGCCAAGAGGAACGTGGAGCGACACGTCTCCACACTCAACATCCAGGTCAGAGTTCAAACTAACAGTCACTAATGTACAGGTTCATCTATGATCATAAGTATCATGAGAAAGAAGACATCAGAGAGAGATTTCAGTGACATTTTACTGTAGATTAAGTCTGTATTTATGGGAACATCCGCAAAATGTCACATCCTTTTACACTGAAGGGGAAAACAAAGCATTGCTACCATGCTGAAGAGCTCAAGAGTGGCTTTGTGTACGTCAGATAAACTCCTTTTTGTTTAACCAGAAACAGTCCCAAAATCATCATCCTCAGACCCATCAGACTCGATTTAAATAAACAGCGATATTATCATCATAAAACATGCGTATTTAAAATCAAATGGAACAGAATAAATCTCACAGAAACCATCTTGGTTTGTCTTTTCAGTGTTTTGACAATCCCTGACTGGTTTAGATGAATTAAACCCCATTTAGATGTGAAAATATGCTGCCTCTATACACACTAAAATTACTGTTTACTTAAATAGAGCCGGGTGTGTTTGGCAATGGTGATTCTGGGGCTGTTTCTGGTTAAACAAATAAGGGTCTACAGCTTTATCCAAACAGTGTTAGATTGTTTATCCACTGGTAAAAATGTTGTGAGCCTCCAAGGACCTGTTGTTCTTGAGGGTGCAAATCCCTGCGTGATAACATTATAACACATCATCAAAACATGACAGACTAATGGCGTTGAGTATAATTAGTGCTGCTATACTGTTTTAAAGCATGCATGGAGTTCACTAAAACATGTAAGTCTATTACATCATAGTGTTAATGGCTGTGGGGTACTGATATAATGGTAAGTTTAATTAATCATATCTATAGTGAATGTAAATGTGTCTCTTATGTGAGTTTAGAAACGCCTTCCCAGCATTTACAGGCTAGAGGAAAAGGACTCTTATCCCCGTCACTGACTCCGCCCTCACCATGCCCCCTAACTATGACCAGACACCAACTGTATCTATGAACCATTTAAAACTTGACAACATAAACATACCAAAGCTGTTGCCTTACAGGAGAATCTTAAGAAGTTCGACATTGATGGATAAACAAACCTCAAACCAAAACAGATTTATTGTCTTCATAATTAGCGTCTTAACAAAGTCTTCTTCCGTCCACAGTTGTCAGACGCAAAGAAGAAGCTTGACGAGATGACGGGAAACATCGAGCTGCTGGAAGAAGGTAAGAAACGTCTGCAGAGAGACCTGGAGGCGGCGAACACCCAGTTTGAGGAGAAGGCCTCTGCGTACGACAAGTTGGAGAAGACCAAGAACCGTCTGCAGCAGGAGCTCGAGGACACGCTGATGGACCTGGACAACCAGAGGCAGAATGTGTCCAATCTGGAGAAGAAGCAGAAGAAGTTTGACCAGGTCTGTTGAGGAAAAATGGCCGTAATAATACTCAATTATGAAATGTTTCACTACAGACTACTTACTAACACTTAACTGTTGACTAATTAATTATACGTTACAACCTTAAAATGACTTTTACCTCAAAAGTAACCCATGGAAGTCCCAGTTACATTACTTCAACATTACACCCTAAAACGTTACCCATGGTTTTCTGTCCTCCCTGGTCTTCAGATGTTGGCCGAGGAGAAGAGTATCTCCAGTAAATATGCAGATGAGAGAGACCGTGCTGAAGCTGAGGCCAGAGAGAAGGAGACCAAGGCTCTGTCCCTGGCGAGAGCTCTGGAAGAGGCCCAGGACTCAAGAGAGGAGCTGGAGAGAGCCAACAAGACCTTGAAGATGGAGATGGAAGACTTGATCAGCTCCAAGGACGACGTGGGAAAAAATGTAAGTGGTGGAACATTGCTTTGTTAAAAACTGTCACACATGAGACCATTGTAACTGAACTGACCAGTAGATGCTTAGGTTAAACGTCCATGGTTTGACTGGTCTCATTTCTTTATGCTATTTGAATATAACTAAAATAAAACTTGGCTGTGTAATGATGGCAGGTCCACGAGCTGGAGAAGTCCAAGCGAGGCCTGGAGGCCCAGGTGGAAGAGATGAAGACCCAGCTGGAGGAGCTAGAGGACGAGCTGCAGGCGGCTGAGGACGCCAAGCTGCGCCTGGAGGTCAACATGCAGGCCCTCAAGGCCCAGTTCGAGAGGGACCTCCAGGGAAGAGATGAGATGGGAGAGGAGAAGAAGAGACAGCTTGTCAAGCAGGTAAAGAGTCGTAAAACATCTTGTCCTCCAAATGAAAGTACGTGATCTGATCCACCATTAGAGTGTGTAACCTAAGCAACGATGCATGCTGACTGCAGGTCCGTGAGCTGGAGACAGAGTTGGAGGATGAACGTAAGCAGAGGGCCCTGGCGGCAGCAGCCAAGAAGAAGCTGGAGACGGACATGAAAGATCTGGAGGGACAGATCGAGACGGCCAGTAAGGGACGAGATGAGGCCATCAAACAGCTCCGCAAGCTCCAGGTGAGAGTGAAGGGATGAAATGCAACAGCAGGTTCAGCAGAGAATTATTTGTGGAAACACTGCAGTTTTATCTTAGATTTTATTCTATCTGATTTTAGATACACACATGTGATTTTATAATTTTCTGGGGGGGGTTTTGTATGTGATTATTTTATTCTACTACTACAACAACTACTACTACTGTTGCAACCATGAAATGTCAGAGCTTGGAAATTCTGGCATCATTATTTCCATATTTTCCAGTGGTGCCTGATACTTACTGTATGACTTTTGACTTTGCACTGCATCAGCAATCTGGACAAAGCTCTGGCTAGTATTGTAAAAATACCTGGTAAATAAATAACATTGTGACGCTCTCCTTTATTGCTGTCTCCCTTTTTGTTTCTCTTCCTCCCACCAGGCCCAGATGAAGGACTACCAGAGGGAGCTGGAAGACGCCCGCGCTGCCAGAGAGGAGGTGTTGACTACCGCAAAGGAGAGTGAGAAGAAGGCCAAGGGTCTGGAGGCTGAGCTCATGCAGCTACAGGAGGTAACACATTAGATTTCTAACAACAAGACTGTAAATTATTCAAGAGCAGAGGCTTGAAATAAAGGATTCGTGTCTAATATGTTTCTAGGACCTGGCTGCAGCTGAGAGGGCACGGAAACAGGCGGAGGCTGAGAGAGACGAGCTGTCTGATGAGCTGGCCAGCAACTCCTCTGGAAAGTGGGTGGAGATTTAATTTCTCTGCTTTGTCTGTGAAATGATTGCAGAGGCGAAATGATGGTGACATTTGTTTTCTGCTGTGCTCCTTGTGCACAGGTCTGCCCTGGCAGATGAGAAACGTCGCCTGGAAGCAAAGATCTCCCAGCTAGAGGAGGAGCTGGAGGAGGAGCAGAGCAACATGGAGATCCTCAACGACAGGCTGAGGAAGAGCACGCAGCAGGTGACCGGACAGTAGCAGCTACTTGAGTCATGAAAGGGCTCAACATCACAGAGGCCTCATCCCTCTCTTTGTGTGCGTTCCCCACGCAGGTGGATCAGCTCAGCAACGAGCTACAGACAGAGCGCACCACCTCCCAGAAGAACGAGAGCGCTCGGCAGCAGATGGAGCGCCAGAACAAGGAGCTCAAGGCCAAGCTCCAAGAGATGGAGAACCAGGTCAAGTCCAAGTTCAAGTCCTCCATCACGGCCTTGGAGGCTAAAGTGGCACAGCTGGAGGAGCAGCTGGAGCAGGAGAACAGGTCGGGGTCAAAGTCAAAGATGTCTGACGAAACTGTTTTTCATATGATTTCTGTCATTACACCGATGACATTAAGCCATAGCCAAGGGGACATATCCGTCTAAAACTTTTCAGAGGATCAAAGAATTCATTATTAAACTTCATGGTTCACTTTAAAGCTGGGGCAAGCAGATATCTGAAAACAAATAAAATACACCCTCTTCCTGCAGCTCTTCCCTCTTCCCTAAGCCTCTCCTACCAGAAAACCATGGGCATATGCACACTCTTCATACTGTAACCAAGTGTTTTCCATTACAGTGATTTATTTACTCCTATTTTATTGTACAGTTGCACACAGCTCAATCCCTCAGCCCCTCCTTGTCCTGCTCTCTCTTTGTTTATCTGACCACAAATACCGTAAGATTACAATTAGCTAGCTAACCACCCCACAGTCCCTTTGCCTCGCTCCCTGCCTCTTTGGACTGCTTCGCCTGGAGGAGAGCAGGCAGCAGCTTGGGAGATGGACCTTAAATCGGTGGCTGTATCAGCTTGAATTCGGCCAGTGCAAACCCCCTCACTGCCAGGTGTGACAGCGGGCAGGTGGCCAGTGGCAGCATCAGGTCTAACTTACGTAACAGCAGCAACAGAAAGTTTGCCTACTTAACTACTTAAACTATTGGCAACATTTTCTTTCCATCTCTAAATGTATCACCTATACTGGCAGGTGTTTTATTTCTTTTTTTGTTAGACTCTCTTTGATAGGTCTGTCAACTTTTTCTGGGTTACTTTGCAGTGTAGGCAGCTGTTGGCAATGCTAGAATAGAAACTTTCCCTCCACTATTGAATCAAGCTTTTACCAAAGCAACATGCATACTCATCTGCATTTGTAGAGCCCCCAGTAGGAACACCCTCTCTCGGAAATGACCTGTGATCGGCCAAAGTCTCCCGTCATGAGATAGATTTTCTAAAGCCTAAAAGCAGAGAGATGTCCAATATGCTCAAAGTTTATCATGGGAGTTTTGCCCAATGACACTAAAATTAAACTGCTTACCCCAGCTTTAAACAAGCTGTTCTTTCCAGTTCCAATATTAGCTTTGGTGTCTGTTTTTCACCTGGGCAAGATTTCTACATTTACATCAGCGATACTCGTGCTCCTCTCTGAACTCTTTGTCCTCTCTCAGAGAGAAGCAGGCATCTGCCAAGAGCATACGCCAGAAGGACAAGAAGCTGAAAGACCTGATGATGCAGGTGGAAGACGAAAGGAAACAGAGCGAGCAGTACAAAGATCAGGTACGATCACTTAATGCACCCATGCTCAAACACAAGGCTGCACATTTTTGTGAGTAGATGGGTATTATGAGTCAGGAATGGTTAGTTGGGATGGCCTATCAATAGCATACTAAATGTGCACATTTCCTTTGTTCACTCACCAGGCGGAGAAGTCGAATACCCGCATGAAGCAGCTGAAGCGGCAGCTAGAGGAGTCGGAGGAGGAGTCTCAGCGTGCTACAGCTGCCCGCAGGAAGCTGCAGCGGGAGCTGGATGAAGCCACCGAGGCCAACGATGCCATGAGCCGCGAGGTCAACTCTCTGAAGAGCAAACTCAGGTAGGACGAAGTGACAAAGAGTCTGTCAGTTTGTCTTCTCGGCTAGGCGGAGCCCATTTGTTTCCTCCTGTGTGTTGTTAAGCTGTAAAATGAGAAAGTTTGCTCCGGCTGGTGGGCGGCGTTTTATTTTCAACTCACCTGTTTTCAACATTGCAGCTGGGTCACAAACATTCTCATATTACAGCTAAACAGTACACTACAGTTTGTTTCTTATAACATTTGAGGTGAGAAATAGGCAATACAGCAACAGAGTCTTGATTCATATTCAATCAGCGCTGACTAGTTTGACCACAGTTTCCGAGAAGTGATTGATATGACTGACACAAACGAGACTTCTCGGCTCTAATTGTCGTTTTGTTCACATGCGTTAATGCTTTTTTAAGCGCTATAAGGAAGCAGAGAATGCAGATGATTTAATTCACAGATTATCTGTCCTCTGTAATAATGTGTAGATCGTGAGTTTTAGCATATATGACAAAAAGTTTTATAGGTTACCAGCTTGAGTTTTACCCGTTTCCTGTTCCTCGCCTACATTTGAGTGCTAAAGAGCACATTGTCACTACAGTCATCTTCAGGGGTTTTAAACATGCATTTAAAGCATTAAAACTTGTGTAGGATTTAGTAGAGAAGTTTGCTCAGTGAGGAGCACAAACAAAACAATGGTGTCCATCTCTATTCCAGAGGCAACCCTGAACCCAAGGAGTAACACAGCAGGTACCTCTGCGCCTAAAAGTTACCCCGTCACCATTTCCTTATCAACTACCATAACTTTTCATTCCCCAGTGCACACTCTTAATGCTGTCATTCCTTTCATTTAGCCTTACTGAGAGAAATATGGCTCATCAGCTACCTTAGGAAAAACTAAAAATTTTAGGAGAGCTTCCCATTACACCAATCTCCAACTGGTGGCCATATTTTTCTCAGTGCTTGGTTTAATTGCCATAAACCAAACTCATTCTCCTGAGCCAGGAGTCATATGAGTTACAAAGATAACCAGCGTGCTTAACCTGTAACCAAAGCACAACCTGTACATTCTGTATTCCATCAACACCCGAGTGGTTTTCATATAATCCTTAAACCATCTGCTGTCCTATAACCACTCCTCTCACTGCCGGGATTTGTTTCTGTGTTTGTATCTCTGTCTCGCGTCTGTCTTTGTGGTGTTTTAGGCGCGGAAACGAGCCCTCCTTCGGCAGTGCACCTCGGCGTATGGGCGGAGGCCGAAGGGTGGTGGAGGATGCCTCAGAGGAGGAGGGCGACTCCCAAGGCGACTTCAATGGAACCAAGTCTGCGGATTAAGGGATGTCCAATAATCAGAGTTAACTACCAGGGCACGGTCTGCCACTTTAACAGAGAATAACTTCAATGCCTGTTATGCTATCTAGTTCTTCCATATCACTTCAAATTATATATTTTCTCCAACTTCCAATAGTGTACTGATCTGTCGTCTTGTTTCAGAGCACCTTTTCTTAACACGCAATAATCAGAAGGACTTGATATCAGCGAGGGGGGTTGTTCTGGTGGCTCTGCTGTTGTGTGATGTGCTGTTCCTTTTTTTATTTTTTAACAACACTGTTTTGTACTGCACTGAATGACTGATTCCTTCTGATGCAAGGTTTCGTACACAAACATAGGTGCCTCTAATTACCACGCTAACCTGCCAGCAAAGCCTCGGGTCTCCACAATAAGTCACTTTAAAGCAGAGACATGTAAATCTGTGGATCTGTAACTATTATCAGCGACTGTTGTCCTGTTGCCTGTGACTGCTGTTAGTGTTTCAGAGCAGCACTGACGTGGTTTAACAGACTGGATAGAGATTTCTATGCTCAGTCTGCACCCGTCAGTGCTGCTGATTGTACCCCAACAAATATTTAGCTGTTAGGCATTTTCTAAAGCCACCTTTTTTTATTATTTGCACCTTTCTTGTGTTTAGGGTTTAGGGTTAACTATAAAATCAAGACCCAGACTTCAGTATTGGACATCTTAATTTTGTATTTCTTCCCCTTTTTGTCCTGATTTACTGTACATGTTTAAAAAGATCACCCTAAACCAACTCATCCTCATTTGATCATGTTATATGTAACCAACTGATGTTTACATGACACAAATTGTATCGTATTACTGTTGAACCACCTGCACAAGAAATAAAGACCTTTAAAAAAAACTTTTTTTTTTCCTTTTAATGTTTCCATCTTGGTCAGTAACGTCAAAGATCATCATGACATTATTCCCATCTCATCAGTTCAATAGAAAAACAAATCAACAGGATCAGAGTTGGGTATAGTACCTCAGGCACATACAGTTTTAAGTCCAAATACAGAAGCAGTTGCAGAGGTGCTGTATACGAACACCCAGTACACAGTGGTCGTGGATTACAATTACAGTTAGCTCATGTTAGTTTAAGGGAGGTTAAACAGCAAGGAGGAGCAGGTTATCCAGTTCTCACATGTATTAACCACAACTCTACACACAGGCTACACTGCAGTATACAGTGACGATGTGATATTAGATATGTACTGTAGTATTTGCCTAAAGGGATAGTTTGGATTTTTTTGAAGTGGGGTTGTGCGAGATGCTTATCCATAGTCAGTGTATTGCATTAGTAGATGTCAGTCGGAGTAACAACACTGAAGCTAGGCAATTTACTGTTGTAGATAAGAGGCAGCAGCAAACTATATTTTAGCCACTACACAAATCTGTCAGTGTCGGTTAGAGGACTGCATTGGGATTGGATCAACACAAATCTTGCAGGAATGGCAGTCAAAAATAAACCGCAGGTCCTGCAATTTGTTGGAATTTGAATTTGTTCATAAGGTCTATCTTTTTAGAGGCCCTTTCTGTCATTTGAAGTGTGCATAAGAGCGTGCAGGCTCACTGGCCAATCACAACCAAGTTAGGTAAACTTATTTACCTTAAAACATGCCACAAAACATGAAAAGCATTTGCAATTTTTGTGTAGATTTGTGCTGCAACCACAAGTGACTGCTCTACATATGTAATCAGCCCTCATCAAGCATCCCACCCCTTCCAGGCCGTGGGTGTGGGCAGGTGCAGACACTGCAGGTCTACCGGTGCTTTGCTAAGTTAATTAGTTTGCATTATTGTGTGACTTTGGTGAACCCAAACTGTTCCTCTTTGACACCAAGGTCACGTAACAACACAAACTAATTGATGGAGGCAGCAGCGGACCAGAAGCTCCTGTGTACAGCGATGTTAAAGCACCGTTTTTCAAAAAGGAGTCTGGCTTTGAAGAGAGCGACACAACAGCTTCAGTTGCCTGTCGCAAATCACTCTCTGACGCTACGGTAAAGAACTGAAAATACTCTCAATATAATGACACTTTAAGTGATATTGATTATTTTAGGTAGCTAAAATATGTTTTGCTGCTGACCCCTCCATAGTAGTGCACTGCTTAGCTTCCTTGTCGGTACTCCTGACACTTCTCCAAACTGAGGGCCAACTGACATCTACTGTAAGTAATACACTGACTATGGATAGGTACCTCACACAACCCCACTTCAAAAAATCCAAACTACTATTAATGAGCTGCTGGATGGCAGTAGTGACAGAATAACCACAAACATTTAAGGGAAAAGCACAAATGTCACATTAAATCTGTTAACCACTCTTACTTCTCCATTCACAATATCTCTTACTAAAAGGCAGGAAAAGGACACTCAATATAGGCTCTATATATACCTACACAAATATACTATGAACTGTGCTTATCTTTGACCTGTTCAAATCTATTATTGCTTAATATCTTTCCTCATTCGCCCACCATATAGCTCCTGATGGCAGACAGGAGGTCTCACACCTATTAGAGAATTATTACTATACATTCAGTAGTGAACATGTGCCGCTCTAACTTCTACAGTCAACTTAAATCAGTACAAAAGTTATTGGTGACACTAGATCATAAATCTGCAGAAAACCTGTTCTTATACTTCACATTCATAAGCCTTGCATACTAGAAAATAATGAGCCGGCTAAACAAGCCTGTGCAATGGCAGGAAGGAGGTGAAACAATGAACCTGGGTCAAACTGATACTTTGTGAGATTAAACTAGCCTGAAGGGAAGTGACCATATTTCATTCCTAGACACCTGCAGCATGAGGAATAGACGACCCACTTCATCTATCTGAGCGATGACAGCAAAGCAAGGCTTACAAACTGAAGAGGTAATAACATTGATGAAGGCAGCAATGGCTAAAATGCTAACACTAGTTTCCTGGCAGCGACTGATCCATTCTCAACTAGAAGTTTTTGCAGCTGTGGACAACAATAAGTCTCTCCTAGAAAACAAATATTAGGAGCTCAGCTTGGAGAAGTGATTTTAATCATCTTTTCAGAGACATATAGCTGCAGCCTCATTCCCTTCGGAGCCTACACGACACACCCCTGCAAACCACGCCCACCACCAGTACAGGACAAACCCACCAACGCAACGGTTATTTGAGCCCTGCTACAACGCCACTTTGTAGTGAATAAATTAGACCAAACACAGCAATAATCCACTTTAGAATTCATTACACATGAAGACGTGAGTCACCCTGTAAGTAATGAGACGTAACCCTTACCCTTACCATAACCGTCTCTTTTTTAAACCAACACTTCATAACCTGCTAAACAGTAACTTAGCATTTTCTTCAGGGCTTCTGCTTCACAACCAAGGATTGAAGGGGTTGACCGCGGACTAACATGCGAGTATGGCGGGCGAGTCATGTAACTGGTGGGCGTGTCACGCAGCTGCTCCAGCCTCAGCTATACCTACTCATCCTTTCACCTGCCAATATCTAGCTCCTCCACAACAGAAGTTAATTCATACCAGTGTTGTTCAGTGCTACATTACTTAAGCCCATAGCTTAAAGGAAAAAAAAAAACACAAAAACTGACTTTGTTATTGAAATGAATTGAGTTTGACCATGTTTTTTATATCAGCCTTAAAGAGAAAAACCACTAACCTATAACTTTTATGTCTGAGCAGTGACTACATTTACATGCACAAAATATTCCATTCTTTTTTCCCCCTATTCCAAAAAAAGACAATATTCCTACTAAGCCATTTACATGGCTATTAACAATTAATATTGCACTAATGTTACTGGCAGCCATGTATACGCAGATTAACTTGCCCTAACATGTCGTTTATGACATCAAGATATGCAGCTGTCACTCGTGCCAGGATTTTTTTCAAAGTTTTCCGCCAGTGGCTGACTTGTTTGACCGTGCGAACACAGCCTCTCTATCATAACTTGAACGACCTTCTTAAAAGGGTCAGCGTTGTGATATTTGCACCTATCAGAAAAATATGCTGATATCCAAATCTTTCATAAAGTTTAAAAGCAGGTGTGTCTCTCCTTAGGACCAGAAATGCTAGCCTTCCTTTAGGGTATACATCTCTACTCCAGCCTTGCAAACTGTTGGAGAGTTGGTTTGTGTACAAAACAACACACAAAGCCAACTGTAAACGGGCAAGAGGCTGCGTGACGCAAACTGCGGTAAAAACCACAGTTCAGATGCACATTCCAGAATGTTCCTAAAACCCAAATAATACCATCATATCCCACGTCTTAATCGGAAAATGCTTCCTTCAGGGAAAAAAAAAGCCTAAATCAGAATGTTGTCACATTTGGAATAATAGTGGAATATTAGTGTGCATGTAAATATACCCAGTTTTTCCATTTATCACAGCTTTGGTTTGGATTTGGTCATAAACAATATTTGTATGATCGAACCTTTGTATAAATGATACTCCAGGTTCTTGGTCCCTCTATCAGGGTCACACCCAGTGGCTGTTTTTGATACCTCTGGTCCTTATTCGGGTCCCTATTTCATGATCAACGAACAAGAACAGCAACCAGCCTAAATGTGTCCTCAGGGACCACTAATGTATCGACAGCCCTGTTGTGCTTGATCCACCACAGAAAGCAAATCAGTAGACACAGACGGATCTTTTCGATGCTACTCACCACAGTGTCAAAGATACATTAGAAGATATAGTATGAGCAGAAGAATCCCCGCTCCTTGATGTTACACAAGCTGTAGTGCTGCTTGCTATGATAGATATGCTGTTATACTAGCCTGAGGCAGCAGAAGTCCATGCGCTGATAATGTGGGGCACGGAGCGAGGAGAGTGGCTTTCTTGTTCAAAATAGTTCAGCAGGGCACGTGGCGACAAGGAAGACAGTTCAGTTCAAAGTCCCATTGCTGTGGTTTATTAAGGATGGAGAGGGGACGGGTGGAGGGGGTCAGGTTATTGAAAGAGGGAGGTGGTTCGACCTTTTCTCTCTCATAGCAGAATCTTGACCCCTCCCTGCGGAGACTGGGGACCCTGGGAGACGCCTCTCGGAGGAGCTGGTCCAAACTCTAACCGCTTCACTAAACTGTAAGACAAAACATGGTAAACTCAAAAACCTCAGATAAAACTAAGAAAACACTTTTTATTCCCAATATTTTTTGGCTTTACAGACATAAATTAATACAATACTGCAAAATGTTAGTTTACATTATGACATCAATAGTGCAGCATATGTTAGAGGACAAGTAAGATACTCCTTAACCAGAAAAACTGGCCTCTGTAATAATTGATAGAACCACAAGAACAAGACTTTTTCCAGCCGTTGACCTTGAGACTGAGCTGCTGCCGTTTCCCTCACCTGTCGTACTGAGGAGGGGGGCTCATGCTGCTAGCTTGCACCTCAGGGCCTCCCTCTAAACCAGTAGGACTACCAGGGCCAGCCGGGAGTGCTGGTCTGCTGACAGAGGTGTCGTACACAAAGTCTCGACAGGACGCCAACTTAGACTCCAGATTCTGGTGGGATGTTAAAAACAGTCAGTCCTTGTAGTGATTTTGTAAAACATGTATTCACTGTGTACTGCAATGGTATAATTTAAAATCTCTTACTCCAACTTTTCTCAGAAGCTCCCCTACAATGTTGAGTGCAGATATTCTAGCAGACGTCGTGAGGGGAGTCCCTGTTAGACCGTCACCTAAAACAAAACCGATATGAGCAGGTGAACACATAATATGTTTATACAAAGGTGGTATGATCACTATAACTGTGGTTATCACTGCAGTCAAAGTTTTTCAATTTACCTCGTCGAATACTGGAGGCAGGGGGTGTGGCAAATGAGCTGAGAGGTTTGGAGGGTGTGATGGGGATGGACGGGTTACCAGCTGAGGGGCACGGCAGATCTGCCCGATCTGTGTCTTTGCCCAGGCTGCTGGATGGCCGTCTTTCCTTCTGACGTACAGCCAGCTCGTGGCGAAGGTCTGACACAAACAGGACACACAGTGAGCCAATGTTTTGTAACTGACAAAGATTGCAGTAATGGAAATATCACTTTCCATAGCGTTCCATAGAGTAAGCTTGGGCAGTATCGCGCTATTACTGTGTACCAGGGTATTTAGAAACAGTGACGATATATTTTTCAGTACCATCAAAAATATCAACGCTCCTTTTATATTTAATCTCATTCTGAGACGCTGTGTTGAGAATGTATTGTATGTAGCCAAATCACGTTCAACCAGAGAGGTCAATCTCTACTGGTGGAAAAGGCAGCTGCGCTGGGAAACATGGTGACTGCTAGGGTGAAGATAATGTTACAGGACTGTAAACAGCCAGCCAGCAACATGAGACTGCAGCGAAAAACAGCACATTTTCACATCTGACTCTGTCAATTTACGGTTTATTTTGACAACACTAGAGGTGTAGGTAGTGCTGCACACAGATACCTTCTCATACCATATACCCCGGTGAAATTTCAGGAAGGTTAGAAAAAATAAATACCACCTAAGTCTACCATATTGTTAATAAATATTATTAAATTACAGAGACTTGGCACTACCCTAATCCTTGAAGTCTCGTCAGTCGTCTGGTAATTATGTGCATACTTTTAAGAAACATGTAATCTGAACTAAAAAACTGCAAAAACTAAAAAAAACTGCATTTCCACCAAACAATAATCCAAGTGTCATGTAACATCAAGCCAACAAGACCAAGCACAGACAAGGATCAAATCTCCTTTTAAATATATACTTGAGTTAAGCACACTCCAAGCCAACAGCCAGCTGACTGCTGACATGCACAGTCTGCACTTGCAGAAAATCTTTAGTCCACAGTCTTAGTTTTTAATCCAAAACACATCAAAAGAAAGGCAAACCAACAATTTTCATGCTAGTGTGAATCTGATTATCCTCAAATGCTTGAAATACAAATTAAGTTAAAAAATATGTCAAATACAAAATTGCCATTGACACAGTATAGATTTGCCTTCGTTTGCTTTACCCTAGCATTGTCAGCCTGTGGACTTGTGTTTTCCTTGTGGAAGATGAAAGAAAAACAAAGGCAAAAAATATGAGTCAGCTCCCGTCCCTGAGTCTCTCTGCCACAACTTCAACATGCTCAATCATTTGGTAAGTATTTCAAAAGCTCAAACATGAAAAAACACAGGAATAGCCCTTAAAGGTCTAATTTGTAGCATCTAGCAGTGAGGTTGCAGAACTGAAACTTCTCCCGTGTGCCAAGCGTGTAGTACAACTACAGTGGCCAATGCAAAAACACAAATGGGAACAGCATTGTGAAAAATTGGCGGACTCCCTGGAAAAGGACACATTCCACATGTAGATGTAAACTGCTCATTGTAAAGTAATGATAACACAACGATTCTTAGTTTCCGGTGATCACAATGAAAACATAGTTATGAATATTATTCCTGTCAATATATTCCACTAAATCCTGCACACTGGACCTTTAATTCCTTCTGATGAGGGAAAATGTATAATAGAATACAGCTACACATTAGATCAGATACAGGCTAAACTGGAAGAAGAGACAGGACATAAATACACAAAGAATTTGGAGAATTGATCAGCTATCAAAATTCGCTGAAGTGTCAGTTTGTAGAGAAATCAGCAGTTCTTGTGAACTTGAGAAGCTGCAGTGTGTGTTTGTGTGTGTATACCTCTGGCTTCATCCTTCAGCCTCTGAACAGACTCAAGCAGGTTCTCTTTCTCATCCAACTCGCTCTCAAGAAAGGCATTCCTCTCAATGACATGGTTCATCCGCTGCTCAAAGTCCTCCAGTGACATGATGGTAGCCCTGGCACCAGCACAGAGGATGAGCAAATAAATGTTCATACTTGATTAATTGTGCATATCGGTCCTGTGTGCTACAGTCTGAGTCTGACTCTGTGTGAATAATAACAACCTAGCCAGTTAGTTGGGCACTGACCTTTTGGTCCTCTCCAGGTCATCATTGGACTGCTCTAGCTCCCTGATGTATTTCTGCAGGTGATCTCTCACTGCTTTGGTTTGTGCAAGTTCTTCCTCCATGGCTGAGATGTGCCTAAAAGCATCGGAATGCTGAGTCTCGAATTTCTCCTGAAAACAGCACACAGACATCAAATTAATTGTCAATGACAATGCCAACTTTCCAGTGTCGTGGCTGATTCATCAACGCAGCTGCCAACCGATTACAACATGAGGTTCTGTGTATTTTTTGGACATCAGCTGAGACAACAAATCGCTTTTAATGTTCTTTCTCTTCCTTTTTTCCAATCATCTTTGAGCAATCAGGGGGTTTTATCACAATCCTGCATTCACTTCCTCCATTAATTTTCTCTTCCCCATGGACCGCTGAACAAAAATAGCAGTCAGCTGCCTTATAGCTAGGCAGCAATTTTCCTAGTGGCAGTGGTGATGATATGCTGAATTTGGGTTAGCTAAAGGCTGTCTGTGGTGTGGGTGTGTCTCCGTTCACTTGACACTAACTAGGGCACCAGAGGTTGTGCAGCTCTGAAGGGACAGAGGCCTATTTATAATCAAGGTGCTCTACCTTTATGTTTTCCAGTTCAATGCGGAGTCGGTTGTTGTCTAAAAGCAGCTCTTTGTTTCGACCCTCGCACTGCTTCAGCTCTGTTTCCAGTTCTGCTTCATAGTCTCGACTCATCTGCTGAAACTCCTGCAGCTCCTCCTGAGCCACATCAGCCCTGATGACAACACAATGTTAACCACCAAATATGACTCATTCATCGTGTTGTCTAATATGTGCATATCTATAATGCATGATTATCATTTAAGTTAGCAATTAAATCTTCTCTGAGTAGTGTTTACTGTCTGTTGGTGTTACCTTAGCTGATGTGCCTCTGCCTGCTCCTTCCAGAAGCTCAGCTCCTCTTCAAGGGATGTAAACTTGTGTGTTGTTGGCTCTACCATGTCTGCTGCGTTGTTTCAGGATGATGGGGATGGGAGGCCTAACTGTAAAGTAAAACAACACAGACTCCAATAATGTCGTTATCTGTCATGAGAGCACAGACATCCCAACCAGTCAAACCACAACATTGCTACGGCTAGCAAATGCTAACAAGGTTAACAACCGTCAGTCTACAGCACTATATATGTTGACATACAAAAGCCAGAAAATTAAAAACTACAGAACTATGTTTTCGCATTTATTTCTATCATATACGAATACGTAAAGAAGGGAACTACGTGCCTACTACATACTTTTCGCAGCCAACAGCAGTGTTGAAAAGTGCATACACTACAGCTAAGCTTTTCGGCTAAGCTAACATAGCTAAGTTAGCTAACCGACTTGTAGCTAGTCAGAATGTGTTACAAGCCAACACAGTGAAAAAATTAAGCTAGACAGACTCACCCGCGTATAAGGGAACGATTAAAACATGCTAAAGTTTTGGGAATGTATTTAGATATACGACTAAATTTCCGGACTTGGGCAACAACAAACGTATTGTGAAACTAATCTCTCATTACGTTAAGTCGGTGTTCGTCTCACCAACCAAATATAAACGAAGCGTCGGTTCTCGGACCCAATTGGACAACAATGATGACGTAGAAAACATTTTAACCAATCATATTATTCAATAAATTTGTCGCCGCGGGAGGTGGAGCCCAGGAGTCAAAATGGTCCTATCGCCCCCTGTTGACTCGATGGTGCAACAACAGCAAAGAAGTGAAGTCTGGGGTAAAATGTAGTTTTTGACTTCTATTGTCATTTTGTATGCTGTTTCTAATATTTCTCCTCATCTCATTTACACATGAGAAACATATTAACCTGTTTTTGTCGTTTTATATATTGTAGATAGTTTCATTTTTTTTTTAAGATCAACTCAATAAGCTTTATTGGCATGACATTTCATATGTGCTGCCAAAGCACAATTATAATTTAAAAAGAATCAGAAACAATTAACAACAATGTTGTAATGCAGAATCATAGACATATATTTTAAATAACAATAAATAAATAATATATGTGTTTTTTATATTGGGAGCACACCTCACATGCACCTTGCAGCTAGTTTTATATATATTGCTCCTTACTGTTACCCAGTTTTTGTATTTGTTTTATTTGATTCAATACTTGCTATACATTTGATTTTTCTGCTGTGTTGTTTTTAATCTTTGTATATTGCACTCATTGTATCTGTACAACTCCAACTTTGTGTTGCAACTGCTGCACAGCAATTTCTTTCAGGATAAATAAAGTTATGTCTTACGTCATCTCATCTCATCTCAGTAGAAACAATAATAGTGCGATCTCATACAACACTATCACAAAGAAAAGTAAAGCCACAATGCACCATACACCAAGATCAATATACAAACAATGACTTTTTATGTATCATATTTATTGCAGGTCAGTTCTTTGCATTAAATTGCATTGTACAGAGATTTGTAGTTTTCTCGTCACAGTTATTTCCATAATCAGTATCTTTGACATGGAGTAAAATGGAATTTACTCACATCTGATTTGTCTGTACTTAGCAAATAATATAATAACTGAGAGCAACATTATTTAATTGTACAAGGCCCCTGAAAGCCTGAGAGATTTTCCCTTTTACAACAACTGATATTGACACTTTATTCCCCCAAAGAATATTAATTCATTGTTCATGTAAAATGCACAGGTCTCAGGGTTTTGTTTTACTTTCAGCATATACAGTATATCAGCTGCTGTCAACAGCACATTAATGCACAACTAATCACACACTTTACAGTCCAGACAAAGCGGCTCCAGTGGCTCTTATAATACTTTACAATTCATGTTCATTTTATGCTTGCTTAACTTTGGATGGACAAACTTTCATAAACCGCCACCACACTCTCGTCGTATTACCCCACCTCAACTACAAATACATTGAAAACCCTGCGTTCAAACTTTACTTTCAAGATTAAGGGCAGGATGTGGGCTAATGTACAGATTTCCATCCAAGGAACATGGCTTATATTATATGTTATAAATGAAAGGCATTTAAGATCCTGAGAAAAGAGTGTATCAAAGAATAAAATAGAAACACTGGATTTCATTTTAGACAAAAAGTAGTGGGAGTATTCACATTAAGACATCAGAGAGGTAAACTATCTGTTGGCCAATCTGCAGAATGACTCTGTTTTTGATCACGCTGCTGTAGGTCAATACAGCACCAGAAATCCAGATAAATGTAAGTCCACAGGTTTTTCTCACAGTTCTTCCATCACAGCAGGTCTTATCCTCTTCAGGTCGATCATTCAGGAACAAAGCAGAAAGATCTGAAGGAAAATAAAACCTGTTCAAGGTTAAATGCACCACATAATCAGTTAACTTCACTATAGTTACACAGCTACCATTAGAAGATTGAATGTTCTTCCTTACCCCAGAGGAATCATTCTTCAGCTTTATTAGTTTCTTTGATGCTCTGGCGTGAGCACGTCTTTTTACTGTCTAACACGTCAGTCTTCACCTGACCCAGAGTTCGCAGTAGGCACATGGTGTCAAACCCCTCATCACCAGCCTCTTGCAGCAACTCAAGCACCTATAAATAAGACAGGTTACTTCAGGGGACGTGTTCTAACCACAGTACTGGACATACAGTATCTGCACTGGCACCCACCTGCAGACACTTAAATGACTTGAGTGCGCTCAGATTCTCCTGCAGGAACAACAGGTAGATACTGAGATCGTTGTAGAAGGGCGTATCCACACCCAAAGCACCAAAGCCAGGCAGCAGCTCGTAAGGCCGGAGGAAGCTGGAGCTCTGGCGAGCTGGTCCAAGAGTAGCGTACACCACCAGTGGAGTAATAAGCACATACACCACCAAGTTGATGTAGCTGAGCAGCCTGAAGACACCCACCGCCACCAGCTTACACTGCACTGCAGACGGCACCATGCTGTCATTCTTCAGCACCCCTGTGCGCAGGTCACAGGGAAACTCGTCGGTGAGGGAGGCCAGGCAGATGTAGTAGCCGAGGTAGACACAGGCCAGCAGTAGTATCAGCAGAGTCAGGCCTCGACATGACAGATACTTGACTACGAGACGGTGAGATAAGCGCTTGGTCTTCAGATACTGCTCCACTAAAGGGTATTTGAAGCAGCTCTCGGTCAGATCCAAGGCACTGCAGAAAAAGGCGTTTACCACAAAGAGATCTGTGCTTAGAAAACCAAATGCCATACTATTGATCTAAAATAGTAATAATACAAGTAACCTACAACAACAGGATTATCTGTGAGAAATATAACTCGAGACAGACAATTTTTTTCTTTCTTAACCATGACCAAAACATTCCCCTATGCTTATTCAATGCTGTTTTACCATAAACTCAGCCTGATATTTTTTATGTCCACAAACACAACAGATGTTTCATTCACTGACCTTAGTGACCTTCCAATAATCCAAATCAAAACCCATTTGTGTGGATTGTTTATGTAATTATGGCATCTTTCAAATTATTCTAATTTGATAATGCTGGTAAAAAAAAAAATGTGCCATTGTTATGTATATGTCTATCTCTATTTCTATATATAATGCAGTTACATTAAAGCTGCACTCATCAATATTTTTATATAAACAATAGGTTTAATGAAGTGAAATGCAAACCGTGTCACTAATAGAGACAAAACTGCTTAGAATTATCACCCGACTCCGAGGCTGCCCTCAGCGCTATGTAGCCTGTTAGCATTTTTTAGCTCGTTGTTTTCATTTTACAGTTTACTCTTACCATTTTCATCAGTGTCATTTCCAGATGTAGCAGCCAGCTGTTTTCAGCTTTAAGGGTAACTTTGGGATTTTTCAACCTGGATCTGATTTTCCCATATTTTTGTGTCAAAGTGACTCATGGGAACATCAATTTTTGAAATGAGTCCAATATTTAGAGAGTTTGCTGTGTGTATTAAAAGTACTTTTTTGCCACTTACAGGTTCAGATTGGTGTTCAAAGTGTCTGACAATGTTATGGAAAGGATCCCTGGAGAGATGGTGCTTTCTGTGAAAGAGCAAGATCACTTTTTTTTAAAACCAGAAAGAGCTATTGCCAAACACACCAGACTCCATTTAAACTAACAGTAATTTAATCTCCGTCAAATACACTTCATTCAAAGTCAGCAGAAACAAACTAACACTCAAAAGAACGTCTTGGCTCATCTTTCTACTGTTCAAATAATCACCAGCTCTGGTTTGGTTGAGATAAACCCTTAATTCACCCAGTTAGATGTGAAAATATGCTGCCTCTATACACGCTTAAATTGCTGTTTATTTACATGGAGTTTGGTGAGTTTAGTGATGGCGATTTCGGGGTGTTTCTGGTTAAACAAACAGGATTTTACTGTGTGACAAACAGGTCGCCCTCTGTAGGGATCCTTTCTGTCATGTTGTCAGACTTTTATTATAACTATCTGAGCCTGACAGTGGCAAAAGGAAGCACTTTTAGTCGATGTGCATGCTCTGAGTGGTTACACTGCAGCCAATTTTCAAAACTGTTGTCTCCATCAGTCACTTAGACACAAAAAAATGGGAAAATAGGGTCCAGATTGAAGAAAACTAGAGTTACCTTAAAAGCCCTTAAAACCCCACAGTAAGCTCTCCGCCCAGCACCAAATGTGCAGACAGACAAAGTTAGCAACTAGCAGCTGTGAATATAGTGAAGCATTTAGCAGCTGAAGAGCCAAATATTTTTCTTAGGAGTCGGTGGAGCCAAAACAGAGTAAGGGGTGTAAATATTGTCAGATGGACAGAAACTTGACTCCAGATGAAAGCTGTGTCACTCTATATCTGCTGGGTGTATAAATAGGCAACTGTTTACTGACGTGGCAGCCATAATAAGAACTTCATAAGACAATAATATGTCAGTGTTATGTTGACAGCTTGTTAAGTTTCCCCGAGTGGCCAAATAATCAAAAACTGTAATTTAAATCCTGCTAATTTTTGTTGGCAATTAGAGGTTAAAGGACGACCCACACTACTTTTTAATACATGTGGTCTGCCATATGTCACTTATAGCAATGACACACGCTCAGGAAACAAGACTTTAAATTGAAACTAATGTTTAAAACAAATGTATGTTACAGCCTTATCTCCTGCTACAGAGTACACTGTGGTGAGTCATCACAAGGCGGGTACCTGTGGGTGTCCTCGGGGGCATCTTTGCTATCTATGGATGCCAGATTCCTGGCCAGCTTGATGCCGCGATTATAAAAGCGGTCCAACTCCTCCATGATGAAGTTCAGGTCAGAGGAGAGGTGCGGAGCTGCGGTGAAACGCCAGAACAGGGCCGGGATGTACATGAGGATGGCCAGTAAGAGGAGGATGTATGGGAAGAACTGAGGGCATCACAGACAGGGAGACAACAGAAGAGAGACAAAAACCATAAAAGAAGAATCAAACTTTGATTTCTGGACATCATTATTGTAACTTTAACCGTGGAAAGCATGCAGCCATCTTTTTAAAACTGTTTCCAGGGTGTCTCATTGGTCAAGGAGCTAATAAAATGAGGCATAATGATATTGTCGATTGATCAATGAGCATCTATAGCTGACAATACAAAAAAAAACATAATTTCCCACAGCTTTGGATGCCTTCGCTAAGTACACTTGTGGACATATGCTTGGCCATTACTCAATCAAATTATTCTGGTTACGACTTCACAGTGTTAAGACTTAAAATACAGGACTGTACCGACTGTCACTTTTTCACATTCAAAGCTTCTATTGAGCTTTTTCGAATGAAGCTTTGAATGTCTGTTTAATGATGTCATCACCCTGAGAAAAAAAAAGCCTTTGAACAAAATCCTCTATTTGAATAAACTCAGCTGGTACCAGAGGTTATGACATCAGAAATGTGGGACTCTTGACAGATGTTAAATTTTGGATCAGGTTGACAATGTTCTAAAGTTCTAACAAGAGGATTATGGTTACTTAACAACACAACTTTAAACGAACAAAATATCAGTGTCAATTGTCATCTGTATTCTGACCTGTGGCTCCTGGCCGTCCTGCGCTCCAGACTTAAGCTCAGGGCTGACCGTGCCTTTGCTGTGTCTGCCCTCAAACTGTGGAACAGCATCTCCCTCCCAATCAGTTCCGCCCCCACCATTGACTCTTTTAAGTCCAGGCTCGAAACCTACTTTTATTCTGTAGCATTTGAGTCCCCAGATGTAGTTTTCCCTGATGCATGCCCATGTGTGTTGTGTCTCTAAATGTGTGAGCTTTGTACCTGACAGTTACGCTGCCTCTCATGTGTGTGTTTTTAGCATTTTGTTCCTTTTGTACAGCCCTTTGGTCAAATTGAGTTGTTCTTAAATGTGCTTTATAAAGAAATTTGAGTTGTCCAACTGATTTTGGGTCATCCTATGTCACAACCTTAATTCAACCAAATATATAAGTGTAACGACGCTGGTGGCCAGCTAGGAATTGATTGGTTGGATTAAAGTTTTCTTTTTTTTAATGTAATCAACTTTCTTTGATGAATAATGTATAATGCTGTTAGACTGCCTCATTAACAAAGGTGCAAGTCTCTCGTGCCAAAATGGAGAGCAAGCAGCTTTTTGACCGCAGTGAAGATGTTGTTCTTTAGAGGCTTAACACAAACATATATGAATTGAAGTAGAACAGTTCATTAGATAAAAACATGTAGTGAATTTTGTTAATGATCACATCTGTCTTGTCTCATCAATTAATTTTGATTCTAAGACTTCACAACGCTCTGAAAATTTTAGTAATGTGTGGGTGACACTAGTTGGAAACAATCATGTGCAGCCACCACTGTAATCTAATTCTACAAACAGTATTATACTAATAATATTAGTGTAACCTAATCTGTAGTTGCAGCTGTGCAGCTGCTACATCCAAATGCTGATTTGGAATTTGAATGTCAACATTATGAATAAAGCTTTGATCTATTCGGTACAGCCCTGTCCCAATAAAACACAGTCAGCAGCACTGATGATTCTCACTGGCAGTGTATGTCAGGGGGACGTCTGTACCTTGTGCAGCCATAGTGGTGAGTTGTCAGCCTGCTGCTGGACTGCTGCCCAACAAAATGAATCCACATATGCGGCCTGTCTCCAGGAGAAGTTAGTGGGAGCAAAACAGCTGATCTGGGTACCTGGGTGAGGAAAGGGAAGAATTAGTCACAGCTGACGGGCATTCTGGTGATTAAGAGAAGAGAAACAAACAACAATTGTTGGCCGACCCGCCTCTGCACTCATGGCCTAATTTGTTGGTGGGCTGTTCCCAGCATACTTAGTGTCAGTAATTATATCATCCTCTATATTGTGAGTGGGAAGTTCAGTCAGGCATGTTCAAGGCACAAATGACCCAGATAGTCACCAGACAGTAATATTTTGGCAACAAAGTCTGTCATATTAATATTACAGAATGATGCTTTGAACAAACTGAGCACATTCTCACATTTTTACATCTATGAAATATAGTACCAGTTATAACAATTATAGTATCAGTCATACCAGTCACATAAAGTCAGTCAACTTCTCATTAACTTTTGCAAGTTTTAAATGCAAAGCAAAAAATGTCCAACATATATTTTCAGCCATTTTTATAATGTAAGACACCAATTTAACTCCAATAAATGCAAACTGCTATCATTTAAAGAATGAAACTCACACACATACACGCACAGACACGACCAGCTGTATGTCACAGTACAGGCCCATACACGCCTGTTCAGAGCACATGGGCTTATTTATAGTGTTGTGGTATTTACACTCAGATCATAGTTTGCTAGCTGTTTTTCATTGCTCAGTGCCCCGGCTAACTGAGACAGAACAGAGACATTGTTAATATTATTAGTGACACCTGTGCTGTTTTACTGACAAGTCAAAATGTCTGCTGTGAAAAGGACCTGTTGTTTTGTGTTATACTCAGATGTGTTTCTAAAACTTACTTAACCTTCACTGGTATAAGTGGGGTGAATATCATATTAGAGACACTCGTCAGAAGAAGAGGAGGAAACGTTCAATGCATGGAGTGTATGGGAATTCAGAAAAAAACAACATTGTATTACAGTAGACAGGATCCTACACTCAAAGACATTTTTCAGTCTATTTTTTAGGTTTGCATATTTATATTACAAATAAAATTTCAATCCAATTGAGTCAAGTAATTCCAACATTAACAAAAAATATTAATCCAAATAAAACTGAAACAAAAGAGGATTTATGTCAGTATATCTGATAAAATGTACCTAATTTAATAAAGTTTATGTAATTACTGTTAATAAATTTGATGTATTTCATACGCGTTGATGAACATCGACATGTTTCAAATACATAGACTAACAGTAATTACATAAACTTTACTGAACTACAAATGACTTATGAAGTTAGTGGATAATGCTTAAAATAAAGAAGTTTTTCAGCATTAAAAAATATGTTGTTTCATGTTTTATTCAGTGCATTTCTTTTAAGAAATTGGTCAAAATCAACATTTTTAACATTTTTGTGTAGGATGGAATTAAAATAATCAGAATCAGCTTTATTCACCAAGTACGTGTGTACATACAAGGAATTTGACTCCGGTAGACTTGCTCTCAAAGTACCAGAAATGATATAAGTACACATATATAGGCAAGAAGTGGAAAATGCAGAACATACAATATGCAAAAAATATACAACTGTACATCAAATATTAAAAAATATAAAACAAAATCATAAAAAATATTTTTTTTAAAAACTGAGAAAATGAGTTAGAATATCATAAATAAAACAGTTTGACAACTAAATATCCCCACAACTTTTAGATAAATATTAAGTTAGTTCAACTTAAGTTTTTCAAGGTCAAAGCAAATCGTGTTGGTCGTACTAAAATAATTTCAAATTGTAAAGGACTGAGTCAATATTGCCAGAGTTGGAGCTACTTAAAAAGATACATGCAAATTGCTGACTTAATTTCTGAAGTTGAACCTGTGAATTATTTTTTTAGGATGTAGAATTTATTAATAGTAATTGCATAAATTTAATCAAAATATTAGGTACATTCTATGAGCTATAGTGATAGAAATTCTCCTAATCTATTCATCTCTGCTTTAGTTGATTTAATTACATAAATGGCACTTTTTAGGGTTTATGTTTGAATAATGCGACTCTTGGCTCACTGTCATGGCTTTCAGGGACACTTTAATAGAAGAGAGCCATCGTTAATGTCATTAACTGTGATTGTCCTACTATGACAAGTCAAGATGTCTGCTTTGAAAAGTCCCACATCTACATCTAATTGTCCAAACTCTCTCTGCAGCTAAGTGAGTAGAATCAATGTGTGGTTTCTGCCATAATGTGCCTTCACTTTGTTAGTCTAATGTGAACTATGCACATGAATTGTGTCAAGTCATAGCAGCACAGTTGTCTCAAGGCTTCCAGTGTAATGGATCCTTTCTGTCTGAGTATGTGGGACAGTGCATACAGATAATGGTAACAACAGACTGCAGCATGATGACCTAAGAAGATTACATAGATTTAAACTGCTCATGGAGCTGTAGATGTTTCTGTTTTTACACTACAGAGGGAAGCAAATCAGCTTCTGTTGTTATTTGCAGTGACTCATAAGGCACCAGATTATAAACTGCCATGCATGTGCCCAAAGTTTCCACCATCATCATCAGCAGCAGCAGCAGCAGCAGTAGTGGCAGTGGCAGTGTGTTCACGCCTCACGTGGTGCGTGGTGTGAGCAGAAGGGTGAAGACTCAAACCACACCTTCCTCTGATATTCACACCTCTCTTTCACTGAGCATTCACTGAATATATCTCCCTTACATGTATTAATATCACATTGCTTTATCCACCACTGCCTTTAAGTGTTTTTAATTTAAACAAATGTGCTGCAGCAGGTGAAATGTGCCACAGGGACAGAGACAAAGAAGCTCCACATGGGTCCATCGCATGCACACACTATGCATTATTCTACATGATGAAATAGAAATGATTATCATATGATAGTGAGTGTTGCTCCAGACTGGATGGTCACATATATCAATAACTCACCTACTGACACCTCCTGAGCAAAAGCGAGGGAGATGAGAAACAAAGGCAGCCCCACCGCCAAAAACGTCACTATCTTATCCACCGCCAGCTCCAGCCGCAGCCCTTTGTATTTATTCTCCGTGGAGGGGTCCTTCAACAGAAAGTCGGAGAAAACGTACTCGGTGGCGACGTGCGCAATCGCCATGACGGACGGGAACAAAAAGCCGGTGTTGTCTAATTGACGGAAGTCTCTTTTCAATTAGACAAAGCGAACTGCACCTGAGGTCTGAATTAATAATTAAAACAAACTCCTGCACAGTATAAATGTGAAAAATGTATAAAAGCACGGAGCCGTTATTGTTGACCCATCTCCTCATTCACTACTGGGGCTGAAGGTTGGACCTGTCCCGTTACTCTGAGCCAGACATCACAGGCAACAGGGGGGAGCTGGACAACTGTCCGCCGCTAGAGGGCGCTGATGAGCCGTGCAGTGCACCTGCCTGGCAACATGAGCCTGTTAAACCATACATGATGACACACTACTGCTTTAGGTACAATAACATGATTTTCATTTGTTTCTGTACACAGGAAAGGCATTACAAGTAACATTGTGTGTTTAGATATTCCATGTTCGCCAGTCCAATCTCTCAAAGGCACAATATCTGCCATGCATTTGAAGGTTTAATCTTTACAGACATCTTTTGATGCATTGAGAGAGGCGTGGCAGGTGGATCTGAACATACAATATACAGATGCTGAGTGGTCAGATATATTCTTGAGATTACACACCTCATCAATATGTGCCAGGCACGACCTGATTCAATTCAAGTTGGTGCACCGACTTCATCTATAAAGTCAAAATCTCAAGGATGTACTCCTCAGCTGATGACTCTTGTAGTAGAAGCAAAAGTTCCCCTGCAACACTGCCCGGGTCTCTCAGTTTACTGGTTCTCCATTTTTAAGCCCTTTCCAAAAATACTTTGAAGAACAATTGATCCAAATCCTCATACAGCAATTTTTGGTATTCAGTGTGAAGACAGTCATCTTCCTAAGGTACAGTCAAATTGCATTGCTTATGCCTACCTGTATTTTTGTATACATGTTTTCTTCAATGTTGAAACTAATACAGAAAGTGGGAAAAAAAAAAAATAACATTGTGTGTTACAGTTAAAATTGGCCTGACTCAGTTAAAAACTGTTTTTCAGCAGGTTCCTGTTATGCAACAAAAACACATTTCAATACAGAATAAAAACAGAAACAATCAACACAGGCAAAACAACAAAACAGGCAGCTACATAGACAATGTAGAGTGGCGGACTTCAGTTGAGTGAGTAAAATGGGATGTGGTATTTAAATCAGTGGTTGCAGGTTTGTCCTTCCATCAGATAGTGTTTATATGCGTGTTTGAAATGTGTAGTCGAGGTTATTGTTTTTGTAAGGTGGTACAGAAATAAATGCATGTGAAATTGATCAAGTGATGCCTTGCTGTCTTGTGTTATGACTTGGAAGTAGAGCAGTATGTGCAGGATTTGAATTGTTGTTTAGGATCTGAAAATAGAATTTAATGACTAGATTATCTGTATAGTTTTTCTAAAATAAATTCAAGGCGTTAGAGTGTGAGAGTGCAGTGAAGAGTCCAAAGGGGGAGGTTACCATGGATCTTGTAAGCTCTGTTGTATAGTCTTGCTATTGGTTCAGTGGTTTCCTTTGTGGTGAGAGACCATATGGGGAGACAGTAGGATGTTGTCGAGAGAATGATTGCATATAGGTGTGTGTGAAACAGCAGGGGTGAGATATGCTCTGATCTTGTTGTAGACGTACAATTTCTGGTTGAGCTTCTGATGGGGCGTAAACATAGACAGTGCAGGCAGTGCGCTTGAAATACTCAAACTGTACTTAAGTTGAGGAAATGTTACTCTCCACATATATTGACACTTCATTTTACACTTTCACACCATCAATTTATTTTCTCGCCTTATAGATAGATAGATTAATGGTGATTTCTCTGTGCTACAGCACAGCTCTTTGGTCTTTGTGATGTTGAGCTCAAGTGAGTTTTCACTAAATGTTTGTAGCAGGTTGTTGAGTGCCTGCTGGTACTGGTACAAAGCATTGTTGTCAGTCAGGTGAGCCACCAGGCACATGTCATCTTGTGGTCTGTCCTGCAAAAAAGTCTTTATCCATAAAATCAGCGTCAAGTGGATCTGAAGGCCCAAAACATGCTACAGCAGGGTGTTTGTGTGTTCAGTGTTAAAAGCAGAAGAGAAGTCCATAAACAAAATCCTAATGTAGAGTGTGCAGAGTCCAGGTGTTTGTTGACAGTGTCTAAAATTGTGAGACTTGCATCCTCCACCCCGTGTTTTGCATTACAGGGCAAACTGGAGTGGATCCAGTTTGTCTACTAGCGTGTGTGATAAGAGATCACACACTGCTTTCTCCATACATTTACATGACACAGATGTCAGTGCGACTGGTCTGTAGCCCTTCATGTCCTTGGCATGTGTCTGTTTGGGGATTGGGATTATGGTGGACTCCTTCCACATGCTGGGGACACTGCCAGAATCCAGAAGCTGCTGGAACAGTCTTGTGAGAACCCCTCTTAGCTGAGTGGAGCAGAAGCACCCTGCCTCTGAGCCTTTCATGGCCAGAGGCCTTGTGTGAGTTGACTCCATGCAGGATGGAGGTCACAAGCTGTTCATCAATAGTAAGAGCTCTGTGGGGGAGCTGGGGGTTGGGCAGGGCCAAATGATGGATGTGCTGGAGCTGTTGAACCGGATGAAGAAACTGTTGAGCTGCTCTGTGAAGGAGGTGGTGTCTCCCCTCTAGGACTCTGCCTGTCATGATGTTTAGACCCTACAATGCCTCCCTCACATTTCCAGAAGTTAATTTCTGCTCCACCTTGTTCTTGCAGTTGATTTTAGCCAGCTTCCCTCTGACCTCTTTCTCCATATGCTGTTTTAGTAGTACTTTTATTTATGAGCTGAATAAATGTTTTATAGACTATTTAGATATGGTACTAGCTGTCATTGTTGTAATTATTACCATTAGTAGGTTAATTGTTGATTTAAATTAGTTTCATTTTGACTTGGATTTTTTTTACAAATTCATTTTATACCATGAAGTAATGATTAATTATGTAGACTCCAGGAAATTACTAACTACATTATCTGCATAATTAGTACTTTAAGCATAAGGGATGCAAAATGTCTCCCTTTAGAGTAAGGTTAGCCTACTGTTATATTAGAGTGTGAGAGTGTAGTGTCCAAAGGGGGAGGTTACCATGGATCTTGTAAGCTCTGTTGTATAGTCTTGCTATTGGTTCAGTGGTTTCCTTTGTGGTGAGGGACCATATGGGGAGACAGTAGGATGTTGTCGAGAGAATGATTGCATGTAGGTGTGTGTCTGAGACAGCAGGAGTGAGATATGCTCTGATCTTGTTGTAGACGTACAATTTCTGGTTGAGCTTCTGATGGGGCGTAAACATAGACAGTGCAGGCAGTGCACTTTCACTGAGGCCCCTGGGGTGGAGGGGCCCGTAGAGAGCAGGTGATCCAGATTGCCACCTTGGAAATATACCTGTGTTCAAAAATAGATGATAAAAAATGAATATTATTAATATAAAAATGGTGCCATTTGCTATATATGTCCTCAAAAAAAGGCAGACCTACTGTATCTGCATCATGGTTTTCTATGCTTTTTCTATATAAGCTATAAAATCTATAAATATAATATAGCTACTATTATATTATTGGTATCAAGCATTTTAATTAAGCAGTTAATCAAAACTTAGATGAATGTTACTAATGTAGCCTATATACTACTGGAAGAGTAATTGTTATCTTGGCAGTGACTATTGGGAATCCAAATGAATAAATATTGATACTACTAAAATCACTTAAGGAATGGCATAACCTCCAGTTCAGAGAAAGTAAAGACTATTGACTTGGGGACTAATAGAAACAAATGATAACTTTAAAGGCCTTCTACTTTTTACAACTGTGATTGACTTTATTTATTTATACTTAACAAATGCAGAACATTATGACATTTAGCGATAATACTGATACTGTATATGCTAATTTAGTGGACCAAATGTATGCACCCAAAATGATTTCAAAATGTATTAATTATTTTAGGTTTGTTCTTACATTGCAATTAGGACTATACTATATTATTATTATTATTATTATTATTATTGTCATCATTTATTTTTATTTTTTTTAATGTAACTAATTGTAACGTGTAACGTGCCAGCTCTGGAGTATTATCACATTTATTAACCACCAGACATAACAACAACATTTGCGACAACTGTGCGTGCTTTCTGGCAAAAGTAGGTTACAAAAAGGTGCGGGGTTTCCAGGGAGACAGGGGGAACGGTTCTTTGAGGAAGATGTGAAAGACGAGACCTTCTCAGGTAACGCTAGCTTACAAACTATTTAGGACAATTGTCGCCATTAATTCACCAAATAATGTTGGTTTGTACCGTGAAGACAATGGACGGCAGCGTGTGGGGGGAGCAGCTGTGTGGTGTAAGCTAATAAACGGTGCCTGTTGTTAGCTTCAGTCCGACGCTAGCTCAAACATTTCACTTTAACTTAGCCCATTTCAAGTAGTTAGCAGGTTAGCTAGCTACGTAGCTAATTCCGCCAATAACAACGGTTAGTGTACTCGGAGAAACGGTATTAACGTGAGCTAGCGTTAGCTTGTAGCTAATTTAACGTCGGTTGGGTTAACATTACAGGACTCGCTGTGGTAACACGCAGCTGTGGCGATAGTTAGCTTCAGATAAACGGTCAAAACTTGCCAAGTGTGTACAGGTTGTGTACACAGACATGCCTCCTTTGTCGACTTAAACTGTCGTAACGGAGCTATGTTGATTCAAACGCACCTATGCTGCCATAAATGAGGACTTAACAGAGGTTTTAGTGTCTTATTGTCAACAAGACACACCGACGCACCGGGTCACTGAGAGGTGATGTAACCGCATCCGACTAACTTAGTGCACACTTTCGTTTCTTCTTCACAGGAAAGCATGAGAGAGAAGAGAGATGAAAGTATGGTGAAAGACCTCTCCGGGTTGTATGATGGAAGGACTGGGAAAGGAGAGATCCATATCCAGCTCTAAACCCTTCCCATGGCTCAGTCACCCCAAAACAGAGGCCTCAACCCTGCTATGGAAACTCAAAGACTGCTTCCCCACCAATGAGACAACCTCCCCTCATCACACAGATAAAGAAGTAGGTTTTCAGCTGTGAACAGTCCAGGTATCTCACATAGGTTAGGAGAGATAGAGGAAGTTAAATCAATCAGCGTTGTGAACTCCTGATTCAAAAGACAATGATTTAGGCCCATGATCAGAAATCTGATATAGGGCAACAATCCTATGGTATATATCTCATATTTACCATCTATATGTTATGTTAGCATGTATTGCAACTCTCTTGCAACATTTGTGACTCAACCAGTGACAAAGCATTGAAAAACGTCTTTATACTTTTGCATCAGATGACACTGTTTCTGACTGGAAGTAACAGGAATGTAGGGATAAGGAAATTTCTGAACTTCCATGATTTGTACTTCGCACAGGAGTTATGATGATTGTAAGCAGGCAGTCTTTAAAAATTGTGCTTTGTGCACTCATCACATGCACAATAAAATTGTTAAATGGAGTGCAGGTGGCACGTTAGGCCGCGGATCTGACGCAGAATCTCTGTCAGCTGATAAAGAAACAGCAGTAGGTTAGATTGTTAATGCATAGTAGACCTTAAATTCAGCTTTTCACAGCCTTCAAGTTTTGGCGGGGATGGTACACTACCTTTTTTCTAGTTGGATCTAACCACACAAGCCAATGCAGTTATCTCCTGCTTTGAGGGTACTGTTATTACCATTGGACACCCATTCAGGTTATGTAGATGTAATGTTGTATTTGCCTAAAACCTGAGCAAGTGACCAACCCATGGAACATTGTTACCTGAAATTATAGTTATATATTTCTCCTCGTGCTCTTAATGGCATATACTGGGTCTGCTCCATTTCAGTGCACCAATGCACCGCTAACCACGTAACGGCGAGGGCCAGGATAGCAGTTTAAATTGAGTGTAATCTGTCAGCCAGCCGCAGCAACCACGTAATCGGCTGACAAAACAATAATCAGTGTCAGCCTACATTGCAAAAGCCATGGTGGCTTTCCTAGCTGACAAATGATAGCCTATATGGACAGTAATGTTCACAATATGATTTCACGTGTGCCTGAATTACATTCATCAGTTCTGATTTATCAATCTCCCTTGACGTGTTTGTGTGGGTCATGTGGTCGTGGTGACGTATACGCTGCTCTCGCCACTCAAATTAAGCAGCGGATCTAGCACATCTGCCAGCTACCTATACTCGTCAAATGGTGTGCAGACTCCACCTACTCGGCACATAGCAGGTGTGCGCTAGCCTGGTAATGGTGCAGCTGATTGAAAACAACCAGTCAGAGCTGAGGAGTCTCTAATGCAGCTGTCAATCATGTCAATCACTGCTTGTGAACTACAGTCAAACTGCTAAACTAGGCAGCGCTGATCAAAGTTGAAAAAAGATTCTGTTACTGCATTGCCTATTTCTCGCCTCAGATGTTTTCAGAAATATATTTTAGTGCACTGTTTAGCTGTATAATGAGGATTGTTCCGGCTTGTGGCCAGTGCTGAGTTTCTTTTCATCGCGGCCAGGCCACAAATTTTCTTAATTTATAGCTAAACGTTACACTTAAATTATGTTTAAGCAATGCTGTAACAGAATTATTATTCATATTTGATAGGTGACAGTTTCAGCAATCATGACAAAACAAAAGTTACCAACTACAGTTTTAATGTGAAATAATCTGCTGGTCTTCCTATGTTCCAGAACAATTACATGGACAGCAGAAAGGCCGTGCTGGAACTGAAAGATGTCCCTCCTCCTCCTCCTCCTCCGCACCATACTTCCTCTTCCCAATCATCCCAGCCCTTCTCTCTGGCCCCTCTCCGTATGCCTCCTCCCTGCTTGCCTCCTCCTCCTCATCTTACACAAGACTCCCTCCAACAACAGCCACCACCACAGCAACAACAAGAGGGGGCTAGCCCCAAAGTAAGCATATACACGCACTGTGACTTTTGCAGCACAGATGGCTATGGGTTATTGGGTGGCGGAAGTGTTGTTGGTAGCAGTAGCAGCGTCACTGGTGTTGTCTCGCTCTATATGGCCCCAGGCTCTCTGGGAGCACCCATCAGCAGCAGCAGTATTAGCAGGTCCGGCCCTTGCTCTGTAGCCTCATCTGTTCATCAGTATAAACATCACACAAGCTGTGGGAGTGGAAGTGAAGTTTTTGATCCTTTGCCCACTCTTGGTTACAAACCTCAGCTGTCCTCTTCTGTCGCTACCTCTCAGCCTGTTTCATCACACCCCTACCTCTCCTGCTGCTCAGGGCTCCTCCAAACCTACCCAGCTGTACCTCTCTCATGCAGCCAACCCAGCCTGTTTCCCTCCTCAGCACCTCTGGCTTCCTCTGTCCCCTGTGTTTCCTCTCTACCCGCTCCCTTGCATGGCTCTTGCCTGGCCTCTTCTGGCTACTACACCTGTGGTGTGAACTGCTGCCCGTCAGCCAGAAGATCCCAGAGAGGCACGCTTGGTGATCACCCAACCACCACCACCATCACTACTACAACCACCTCAGCACACTTCTGCTCTAATCCTATGCACCTAAATGTAGAACGCACGGTTTGTGTGAAGGGGGCGCACTTCTGCCAGGAGTGCTTGTTGAAGGTTGGTGGAGTTTACTTCAGTCACTGTGGCATTTCTTTTGTGTTTGTGTGCCCTACAGATAACTGTAGGTAACTTAATTCTATTAGACTACGAGGTTTTGTTATTATGTTGATTTAAAATGCATGTGGTGTGGTATTGCTTGCTGTTAATGTCTGTTTGATTTTGGATTTCACTCACAGTTGCATTGATTTGTACCTATTTGCAGCCTGTGAATGGTCTGACATCAGAGTCAGACAAGGTGTGGCCCAATGTTCCTCTTCCCCAGACTGCTCCTATCTCTATCCCCATTTGTAATGGCTGTGGCACCTCCTCTGATGGCATGATGCTCATGCCATCGGCCAGCCTTGGCAAGACTGGCCAGAAGTATGGTTAGTGGACTCTACAATACAGTTTAATTCCTACATATTTATTGTTTATTGTAATTTTATGTCAGTTTGGGTCTGTCAGAATGGGACTGTTTGAAATGGCTAACTCTTTGGATTGTTTGAGTGAAGTAGTTATGAAATGTTCTTCCACCCAAACTAAATGCAACAACAATAAAATAACCCTATTAAGTTTAAGCTGCTTTAAAGCTGAGAGCGTGCGTGTAGAATGACCATTTGCCAACTGTCTGCTAGGTTCTCCAGAGAACGGTGGTCCTGAGAACATCCCTCCAGTGGGCGTCTTCTGGGACATTGAGAACTGCAGTGTGCCCAGTGGACGCTCTGCTGGAGCAGTAGTCCAGCGGATTCGAAGCCGTTTCTTTCAGGGCCACCGTGAGGCAGAATTCATTTGTGTCTGTGATATCAGCAAGGAGAGTAAAGCCGTCATCCAAGAACTCAACAACTGCCAGGTACCAACAAAATTCCTAATATTCTTTATGGTTGCACTATTGTAAAAGAGCCATTTATACCCTGAATGAATACCATTGACCTACAGTTTGATGATAGAGTTGGTCCTGTTGAGATAAAATGAGTAAATTTACCATGAAGTTAGAGCTTATTTACCTTGAATGATAGACTAAGCTGACATGAGGCATCCTCATACTATTCAGATTTATTTTACACTAAAAATACAGTGAAATAACCCCTGGCGTTGTCATTAAAGTTCTATTGTGAAGGATTTAGTGGTATTTTGCATGAATGTATGAAAAGACCTAGATACAGCATTGAAGGCAGGACCGTTCATTCGTATGAAAGTTGCTAAGTGGTGCATGAAGTCAAAAAAGTTAATATATAAGATTGCCCATATGATCGGCACTGCTTCAGTGTTACTGGGCCCAAGCTGGCCATTTCTGGTTTAGTGCTCCACTAATTTGAATGGGGTTAAAAATGATTTAATCATGCAGCTCTTCTAGACTTTCCAAATGTTATCTGATCCAGTGGATCAAATACTGATAGTGAAATGAGTCATTTTGCAGCTGTTATGAAGCTCAAAAAATATATCATGTGACTAACTCTGAAGTTGTAATTCCAATGTTTGGCCACCACAAAAATTAGCTTCAAAGCACAATGCACTTCATGGGGGCCTTGTCTCTAGCAGTGAGGTTGCAGAACTGAAACTTCATCCATTTGCCAAGCGTTTGGGAGAAACATGGTGGCCACGCAAAATCGCAAATGGCCCTATCTAGTGCCAGTGTTTGTTGTTTGATTCTTATTTTCACGTGATGTAAACTAATGAAAGCATAGCTAAGAATATTATTTTTCTTAGATATAGAAAATTTAACAACGTGGAAAGTGTATGAAACCATGTATAATTCTGCTCCATCAGGTTACTGTTGCACATATCAACGCCACAGCCAAGAATGCTGCTGATGATAAGCTTCGCCAGAGCCTACGACGCTTTGCTGAGACCCACACTGCTCCTGCAACTGTTGTACTAGTATCCTGTGAGTTTACCCCAGATTCACTGTGATCAAATATAGCCTTGGTACCACAAGAGGTTTTGTGATAACACGTTATCTTTTAATTTCAATAGCGGATGTGAACTTTGCAAGTGAGCTGAGTGACCTGCGTCATCGTCATGGTTTCCAGGTAATCCTGGTCCATGGCAACCATACGTCTTCAGCACTACTGCAGCATGCCCACCGCCACGTGGCCTTCCAGGAGATCACAGCTGATCTGCCACCACGTATGCTTGTCAAAGCACAGGTAGGCCTCACAAATGCTGCATTAGGATTTACAAAATACTTAATCTACTCTGTATTAAATAAGGTAAGTAGGTGCCGGCAAAAGTAGCCAAGGAGGATTTTAATTTAAGTGTGGACTTACTAAGAGTGCAGAGACGCAGTTGGTTGTGAATTTGATCATCTTCACAATTATTTAGGAAGACTACTGCTTTAATTTTGTAAAGTGTAAAATATACAAACCAGACAGGCACGCTGTCTCTTCCTCCCCTCCCTCAGCCCAGTTTCAACCTCCTCTATGTGCACAACCTCCCTGTCAACTGTGACAAGAATCTGCGGAACGCTGTGAAGCTCAGGCTCCGCCGCCTGTCAGACAACTGCGGTGGCAAGGTGCTGGGCATGTCCCAAGGCACAGCAGTCCTCCGTTTTGGCAACCCTGAGGCAGCTGCGCGTGCCCGCAAGCGAATGGAGAATGAGGATGTGTTTGGCCACCGAATCAGCCTCTCCTTCTCCCCACGGCCCAGAGACGATGCCAGTCCTGAACCTGAGCTTCAGTCTCAGCCTCATCACTTGCCTCAGCCTCTGTCCCACACCTATCAAAGCCAGGATTCAATGTTTGGCCCTCCCCCATCTATATCCTCCTTCTCCTTTCTGCCCCTGGAGAAGCCAAGGTCACCCAGGAGGCCACGGCGAGCAACCCGCCCATGCTACGCCCCTGGCCCAGTGCCTGAAAGGCCCTACAGCCCCAGGAGGGGGTGCAGTGGGCCTCCCGGTGGTGCTCCAGCCAAGCCCCATCAGGTCAGCAGACTCGTCAGTGCCTGCTTCCCCTTAACCTCCGTTGCCCTCTATCTTTGTCTGGGCTGCTTGTAAATCATCCCCCTAGTGTCCCTCTTAATTGCTGCTTTAACTAACCGCTAATATCTGCTTGCAAAGCTTCATTTGTGTGCCTGTGCTAGCATGTATTCGCTGTCATTAGTGCGTCATGTAACCCCTGTCGTCCTGCATGTTTGTTGGTTATTCATCATACTAATGCATGAATTAGCTTATAGCTTTTGAGCCTTTTCCTGACTGTTCGGTCCAGTACATCAGTTGTGATATACTGCTTCATGTGAGTAACCAGTTTCTGTGTGTCCAGAGTCTGCTTTAGGCCTCTATTAAATTTTTTTGGCAATGCAGTTTTCCACTCTGATAACTCTGACCTCTGCTGGAATGCCTGGCTTGGTTTTTTCTTCTTGATTGACCAGTGGGGAAGATTAGCAAAAAATGACCCATGAATGGATTGCTGTAGAGATGGACCAAAACTAGGGATGGGCTTTTTAACTTTTGTCTGCAGTTGGACAGAAAAGAGACATTTCAATTTGGAGTTTGTCCAATATTAGTCCCATTCACTACCAGAATTTAAGGACAACAAAGTACTAAAAATACAGAGGTTATTTACAGATTGAGGTCCAGATGACAAAACAAAAGCATCTCTGTGGAAATACTGCAGTGAAATTTCATTGTAGGACTCTTGTGGCTGTATCATCAGCTGTGTGCTATGGTTTCAAAGCACGTGTTTATTACAACATGACAAGTGACTGTTATCTGTCTGTTGTAAAGCTGTCTCCACAGAACTAAGATGCACAAAATAAACTCTTAATATTCAGCAGGTGTTGACATCTGTGTTTTAAAGTCAGCCAGTTGACTTTAAAATGCACATCCCTAGTAAAAACTCAGAACAGCACTTTATGCCATTCCACAACCTTTTCCATTGAGCTCAACATACATGCATGCGCACACACAAACGCATCAACAACATCCAGCCAGTCATCAACAGTTCTGACATCTGCTGCCTCTGTCTGATCCAGGAGCTGGGTAGTTTTGAGGGCAAGCCCAGAATGGGCTTCCAGCAGCTGGAAAAAGGACGTGCTGCTTCCTCTTCCCCCCACAGTAACGGTGAGACAGGAGCCCTGGAGCAGCTGTCCAAACCTGGCTTCATAGGAGAATCTATGCACAGGAGGAGGTACACATTGGGAAAGGGGATTCTTCACTAAGAGAAATGACATTTGATAACAGCAGCAACAGAAAAAGAAAGCATTTTGCACAGTGAAGGATGTTACCCTTTCATGCATCCCCTCTTGTTTCATCTTTTCATGTAGAAGAGAGGGCTCTTATCCTCGCAGTGTTACTGAATCTCCTGTAGAACAAGGGGACAGGAACTCGGAGTTCCAGATTAGCACACCCTCAGCCTTCAGCAAGTTGAACCTGCACAGGAGCTTCAGTCCCCTCATCCTGTCCCAGGGCTCCTGGTCATCCAGGTGGGTTTAGATCAGTCATATTTGATTCAGTTAACCTCAAGTATTGATGCAGCATACTGCTAATGCTACATACAAATTCTCAATACCTTTATAATATTAAATGTAATATTAGCGATTAACTCAAAATTGTCTCCCTCGTTATCTCTAACAAAAGGAGTGCGTCGCCCTGCCTGTCCAGCCGGTCCTCACCCCTCCTGGCTGCCCCTCGTAGCCCGTGCCCTGAAGGTCCTTCTGAGCCTTTCTCAGATGGAGCAGAGGTCCAGGTGGCCAATCTGGACTACAGAATGTCCCGCAAGGATCTACAACAGACACTGCATGACACCTTCTCTCGTTACGGGCGGGTAAGGCCTACCTCACTGGTGTTATTGTACTGATACATGTATTGATCAAATTTGCCTGTATCCTCTTAACATCCAAAATAATCAAGTCTCTTAAGATTTAATGTTTGCTTGTAGATTTTCATCTTAAAAAGAGATTTGCGCCTGAAAACATCTCCTTGTGGTGTGACTTTTTGTGTCAAGGTGAAAGCTGTGGAGCTGAGTCCCCACACGGACTATCAGCTGAAGGCCACGGTCCAGATGTTGTCCCTGCAGCAGGCCATTAGTGCTGTCAGTGGTTTGCACCGTTATAAGATCGGAGGCAAACGCATTCAGGTGTCTCTGATCACTGGTGTCAACAACAAATCCCTTGCTATGCTGAGGTACAGTCAAGCATATTTAAGTTGTGCATTTTTTCTTAAACTGTTTTGGTTTGGATTGTGGTGGTAAATCAGCTTTTTCGTTATACAGCACGGAGATCATCAGCATTCTTCAGGATGCACCTGCCAATTGCCTTCCCCTCTTCAAGTTTACAGAGATCTATGAGAAAAAGTCAGTAGCTTTGTCTCAACTCATTCTCTTTACTCCTACATGTTTTGTACTTGGATTATAGATGTTCCAAAAAGATACTTGCATTTCAAAGTAGTTTTTGCTGCCAAACTTCATATTCTTTCTTCCACTCTCCAGATATTCCCGAAAGCTTGTGGTTGGGGATCTGTACAGGCTGCCAGAGGTGGTGGCAGTGCGGGATCAGGGAGGCTCGAGGCTTGTGTGCCTTCTGCCCAGCAGCCAAATCCGCCAGAGTCCACTGGGATCGTCCCAGTCCCAGGAGGGCTCCTCCTCTGCTAGTGGCAGCCCTGTGGTGTTTGAGGAGCTGGAGTACCATGAACCTGTCTGCAGAGAACACTACGCACAGCGGGACTTCAGGTTTTTATGAATGCACATAGTATACGTAACAGTCTTATTAAATGCTTATTTCACAAAGATGTCATAAAACTAAATGGAAAACCATAAAACTATATGAATGAGTGCAGCAAAAAGCTCCCCCTCGACTGTATGAGGTTAGAACACTGTGCTTGTCACTGTCACTTTTTACCCACCCAGGCAATCACTGTGGAGGAGGGGCAGGACAAATGAAAATGAAAAAAAGGAAATTTGTTTTGTTGATGTTAAATCCAATAATGTTTTTTAAAGATTATTTACTTAAACCTTCTAATTGCCCAGTTTAATGTGTTAGCCACTTTGTCTCCCCTTAGAAGCATCTTGACCCGTCATATACATCTCTCACACTTGGTCTAAAAGATAAAATCATTTACCTTAATTGTCAGAGGCACCGTTCTCTGAACTCTACAGCTTCAGCTGACTGTCACCACTGTTTCCATCACTAATCATGTGTCTTTTCTGTCTCTCTTTTCTTATAGTGAGGCAGACTTTGACCCTGATTCCTATAAAATACCTTTTGTTGTGATGTCTCTGAGCACCTTAGCCTCTGAGGTCCACAGTCTGTTGCAGTCACACGAGGGAACTCTTCCATTACTCAGGTGACAACCAGCTCTTTATTTGATGTATAAATTGTTTTTTCTTTTTTAAGAACCAAACAAAGCATGTTTCAGACATTCTGAAATCCATGTTGTATATTTTCTATTTAGTTTTCCAGACTGTTACGCAGCAAAATTCAGCCCTCTGCAGCTGGGCAATGAGACACTGGAGGGTGGTGTTCCTCTGGAGCACCTCATTACCTGCGTTCCCAGTATCACAATCGTTACAGCTCAGAACGGCTTCAAAGTCATTAAGTGGATCCACAACAAGCCACCAGCACCAAACTCGGGTAGGAACTTTCAAAATCAAAACATTTTTTGAGCTTCCTACAACTATGTACCTTCATAGTGCTGTCTTTACCAGCCAGATACACCTACATATTTCAGACTTTTAATTAAAATAAAAACTTTAATGCAGAGTCATGGATTCAGCGCTGCAAGAGTCCGGTTGGCAACCCACAGCTCATCCAGTTCAGCCGAGAGATTATTGACCTGTTAAAGAGTCAGCCTTCTTGCATCATGCCCATGAGCAAGTTCATACCGTCGTACCACCATCACTTTGCCAAGCAATGCCGCGTCTCTGACTATGGCTACTCTAAGCTGCTGGAGCTTCTGGAAGCCGTGCCCCATGTTTTGCAGGTATTGAACATTTTGAGGATGTTGTACTTTCAATTGTTTGTATTCTACATATTATGTGTTTTCTATTTAAATTTTCTTTACCTACAGATCTTGGGTATGGGTACCAAGCGTTTACTGACCCTGACTCATCGTGCTCAAGTGAAGCGCTTCACTCAAGACTTGCTCAAACTGCTTAAATTTCAAGCCAGCAAACAAGTGGCGATCAAGGACTTCATGCAGGCATACCATTGGTCAGTCAGCAGTGACATTGTATTCCTAGATTATGTCTTTGCATTGCCTTTGTGTTTATTAGAGGTTTTAATTTTATTTAGATAAAGGCTAGCACACTACTGTGGGTTTGTCTATGAATTCCTCTCATTAAGAGTTGGAGAGAAGCATTAAATATGAGTCTGGATCATCAGTGTTGTGGATGTTTGTAATGTATTTTTACACGTGGTCTATCAGGTGCTTCTCCAGAGATTGGCGGGTAATTGACTATGGCATATGTGAACTGATGGACCTGCTCATTGAGATCCCTGACACCACCATCACTATTACACTTCAAGAAACAGACACAGTCATCTCTGTTCCTAAGAGAGGTCAGTTTAAACCAGTTATTAAAAAGACTGAGGTCGTGGGTAGGGATGTTCTCAAAGAAACTGATAATTGAAATGCTATTTTAAGTGATGGGAATGGTTACAATACTATTTACTTTGTCCAAAGCAATTGCTTAATTATTATATATATATATATATATATATATATATATATATATATATATATATATATATATATATATATATATATATATTTCCCTGAATTTCCTCTTGTTTGCCTACAGAGCGCACGCCTGAGGAGATGGAGCACACTAAGCAGTTTGGGAAGGAGGTGGTGGACCTTCTTCGTCACCAGCCTCACTGCCGAATGGCCTTCAGTAAGTTCATCCCCACCTACCACCATCATTTCGGTCGTCAGTGCAAGCTCAGCTACTACGGATTCACCAAGCTCATGGAGCTCTTCGAGGCAATCCCCAACATACTGATGGTGAGTTAGGAACTCTGTGTTTGTACAGTATCATTCTTTGTGGTCTTTGGTGCTCCAAGTCAAAGTGTATTTCTGGTGTGTAATGATTGTCCGTACATGTTGTACGGCCAAGAGAAAAGATGGCAATGATCAGGGTATTATTTCAAGGCAGTGATGAATATTAAGTATGAGTCATACATTTTCTTTTTGCTTCTTTAAACTGACATGCTTATTAAAACTGACCTGCTAATAACTGATCATTGTTAGGCAGCTCCCATGGTATCTGCTCCTCCTACACACAGAATACCTCGTGGGTCAGATCAGGCTCTTTATCATGTCATGTGCTTGAATTGAACCTTATTGAATCTACCTTTAATTAAGCATAAATGCCTCTTCCTTTGTCCCGGCCCGAACACTAATTTGTAAACTGTCCGCTACCTATGCCAGGTGTTGGAGTGTGGTGAAGAGAAAGTGCTGACCCTGACAGAAGTGGAGCGTATCAAGGCTCTGGCGGCTCAGCTGGTCAAGCTGCTTCGGGCTCAGAAAAACTCCAGCCTTCCTGTCAGCCAGCTGCTCACTGAGTACAGCAAGACCTTTGGCTATGGTCTGCGCCTGCAGGACTATGATGCCAGCTCCCTGCTGGCTCTGCTGATCAAACTCTGCCATGTTGTCAAGGTAAAGAACACCTTCAAGGATCCCCCCCACACACACACACACATTTCAGTTTGGTTGTTCCTTTTGCTGGCTGCTTCTTTATAGCCTTTGTAGATCTTAACAATAGGAAATGACTGCAAATCAATTATTTTTTTTCATCCGAGAACGAGAGAAACCCCATAGTGTTAGGAACATTTAAAAACTATTAATTTAAGGGGCTCCATGCAACCTTTAGAACGTGTGAGTTGTTTGAACACATTTCCCAACTGTGCGGAGTTTGCGGCTAACACCTAAGAGTGCTAACTCCATAAGCTGTGCTAAACAATGGCACCAGTGCTGAAAGCGCTAACAATGTTAACCGCGGGGAACGGCACCAGGACGAGCTCAGATTACAACACACACAGAGGTAGTGCGACTTCATTCTTTATTCAGGATGCCATTACTCCACTAATCTTTACATAGCAAATTGTAGTTTTCTGCTATATTAATGCTCTGAATGTTGTGTGCAGAACCTTTAAAAGTTTGACATAAACAAGTGTAATTTTTAAATGTTATGCTGCATTTGGTATAGTAAATTAAATAGAAAAAAACAGCATCACTGCCATTTATTATTTCAGTAAACCGTTGCTAAGTTTACAAAATGCCATAAATGAAACTGCATCAATTTATGTAGCACTGTTTACATGTATCTTAAATATGGAGTTGAGATCCTTTTTGTTGTCATGAGCACCTTTTTGCTGTGTGTGTGGATATGCGTCTCATCTGGCAACCAAACAAAATATTCGTGGTGTTTTGCCGCTCGATACAACAACTCTTTTGGCAGGTCCTAGTAGCTAATTAGTGAGCCTGTCCATCATTAATTTAATGTCCATTGAAGAGAAGTACTCCGCATTTAAATTATCCCGTAATGTGACACAGAATTGCCAGACTCTAACAAAGTCACAGCTGCTCGTGGGCAAAAACAGAAAGGAAGTCAGGGAAGTCTTTGGGTATTGCACACTACTGTAGATGATAGTTGTTGCATCTAAGTGACATTAAGCTGCACCTCACACATGTAATCATGAGGTAAATTGGTAAAATATGTGGATTACCTCAAAACAGAAGCATTATAAGGGTGACATTAGAAATGCAAATGAGCTTCTGGTGAGCAACTTACAGATACTTCTCTTCACTGTTGGAGGTGACTAATCATAGCACTGATCTCACATTTCTTTCCTCCAATTTGAAGGTGGTGGATGGTTCAGAGGGTCGCGAAGTGCAGCTGATCAACAGGAAGTCTTTACGCTCACTGACCTCCCAGCTCCTGGCTCTGCTTATGTCCCAAGAGGAGGAGCAAGTCACCAGGGGTCTCAAAGTGGACGAGCTGAGCCAGTATTACCAGACTGTCCATGGAGCCCTGCTCAACCCGTGTGAATATGGGTTCCTCTCCCTCAGCGAGTTACTCAAGAGCCTGCCCTACCTTGTGGAGGTGAGTGGCAAATTTGGTTTTTATCTTCCTAAGACTTGTCAGGGTCCAACGCTAAGGTTTTTTTTCACTTGCCCGGTCAGGCAAGTTGGTCAGAGATCTACTTGCCCGAAGTCAGTTTTTACTTGCCCTATAAAAATTGTTTAATTTAAGCAGCTATCAAATAACAAAGACTGCAGTTTTTTTTAATGTTATGTAATCTTTATTCACACTGTATTTATTAGACTGCAGTTTTTTTTAATGTTATGTAATCTTTATTCACACTGTATTTATTATTTAAAACAACATATGTCATGTATTGTAGCTTAATTCCTACACAAAAATGAGTGTCAGGGCTTAAAGTGAAAAATTTGTCAATCGTTCTGTCTATAATTTTGCGCCCTACTTGAGCCATGCCCACCTCTGTCTGTCTAGCTTACATATGAGGTGTCTCAAGATTTAGGAACATACAATTTTATTGAATATAATAAAAGTAAAAAGTCACATGACATGCTGCTGTTTTGTGCTATGACCTATTTAAGTGTTGGAAGTTGTTATTTACGTGACAACGCCTGAACACAACACAAGCTCAGCATGAGTGCCGTACTGAGCTGCTGTGCGAGCAGCTGTTTGTCTGTGCGTAACGATGACATAACACCATAAATAGTATATTGTTATGTTATATGAAGCGTCCGTCGCGCAAAATAATATCAATGGGGGCTGTGGGCAGGACATTGTTACACAGCTGTGCCTGTGACTTCAGGCAGAGAGACCGCTGCATCAGAGCAGAAGAGCACGTTTTAAAATCCATTTATTTTATCAATTAGTTATTAACTTTTACTATTTTTAGCAACTTGCCCGATTGGGCAAGTGAGTTGTTAGTTTACATGCCCGACCTTGAGTTTTACTTGCCCCGGGCAATCGGGCAATCCTTATTGTTGAGCCCTGCTTGTTCAAGCTGTCTGTTAGTTACATCACCTCTTTCTTAATTTTCATTGCATAGTTTACCTGTACTCCCACACAGAGGCAGAACTGACTGTGTGATCTTTCTTCTTTCACAGTTGTACCATGAAGAAAGTGATGACGACAACAAAGCTGGCAACGCTGCCAGTGGTGGTGGGGAGGAGTGGGTGAGGCTGACCAGGCTTTACCAGTTTGCCCGTAACGTACGCGGCCTGCTCCACACCTACCATTACAACCAGATCTTCCTAACTGAGTTCCAGGGGGCTTATAACAAATTTACAGGCTGCAGCCTTGAGCCACGTTCCTACGGATACACCAGCACTGACGAGCTGCTCAGCGCCATCCCACAGGTAGGAATACATTTCACTAGACACATTTACTGTGGTACATGTTGCTTAAAATCTTTCCAGAGCTTGTTGTCAATTTTTCTGTTATAATTTGTCTTCTAGGGTCTGGACAATCCATAGCTTTATTAAAACAGTGCATCATTTGCATATTTTGTGTGATTGTTTTTGTGATGTGTCATCATTAGGTGGTCTGGATCAAAGGGCACGGTCACAAGAGGATTATCGTTTTGAAGAACGATATGAAAGGTAATGGTTGTGGCATACCAATAAAAAAATTTTAAAATGTATTAATGTCAAGCTTATCATCAGTTGTAATCACTGACATACACACAGACTGTAAGTAATGGCCTCAGGCTAAAGTGATCATGACAGATGTCTAAACTGTGGGTGCTCCCTGGGAATATTTGGGAAATGATTCAATGAGGTGGTGCCTTCAACAATGTATGGAAGCTGTATAACTTAGGTGTGTATGTGTGTTTGTTTTCTCTAGCAAGGGCAAGCTCTTCAATCCCCAACAGCCCCCTGCCAGGAGAGAGCACAGAGAGCCCGAGAGACAGCCCCATTAGCATTGCAACTTCTGGAACCCAGAGTCCAGGTAACATGCACCACACAAGTATGTGTGTAAACTGAGGAGGGACAGGGGGAACTTAAATGGGAGATACTGGGTAACACTATATGCCACATAGAAGTGGTATACATCATCTGAAAGCTGGGAACCTGAAGGTTGATTTGAGATGCAGCTCAGCACTGTGTCAAGTTTTTCTAGTGATACATCTGTGATAAATATTGTGTTTTAGTTAGGCACCTATTCAAACCTTTAAAGTTTGGAGTGTAAAGAGGCTTGGAACGTTATTTTGGAAGTACATGATGGCCATTCACATTGTTCACTTATGTCTCATAAGCAATTTTTGGGTTGATACCATTTGTTACACTGCTTTGGTGCTAAATTTGAGCATTTTTTTTACCTCTGAAGAATTGATAAAAGGTTAAAATTTCCCTAAAATATCACATTAAGACACCAAGATTTTAAAAAAAAATCACCATAAAAAAAATTCATGCTGTGATTTTGTGATCTGTAAAAACTGCAATTTTTGACAATTACTTTTGTTCTGGAAAATGCTGAGAAACCACCTTATTGTCAATAAACCTATGAAAGTCATACACACTCTGAACGCCTGAGGGCTTAACTTTGTGGCTGAAAAGTTTCATGAGGCTCTGATTATCATAGAGGTTACAGTAGGTCATTTTATACATTAAGGTCCATTTCAGAAAAATGATCTCAGTGCAATAAAATGGCTGTTACGGGGGCTAACATCATCACACATGAATAAAATTGGGCTCATTGAATCCACTAGTGTCTCAGTTTGCCAGTCATACCAAAGTTAGGCAAGACTGTTTAGGGGTGAGTATGTCTGTAAAGGAGAAACCCTTCGGTATCCATAGAACCCATTTTCTTTCAGATATTTTGAGGTGAGATGTCAAGGGAACCCTTTGAAAATGAGCATGCCATTTTTTACCTTGCCAAAAGAATAATGTCAACAGTAACATCAGCAGGGAATGCAGACGTCCACATGGAGTGGATGAGGTTATAAAGTGCAGTAACTGAAATGATAAAAACTGTTGACCAGAGATGGAAATAATCGGTGAAGAAAATAATGCTTGACTTACAATTGAGGCATGGTTTTAAAAATAACTCTGCTCTGTCAGTCTCTCTCAGATAAATTACAGATGAAACTAAATCCTGTTGTTTCACCTGCCAGGTGGTGATGTAGCTGCAGAGTCAGAGCTGCTGTGTCTGACATCACCAGTAGACCTACTGTGTGGTCCTGTGCCATCCTGCCTGCCTTCACCTCAGCTACACCCTGACCCCGTTCTCCTCCAGGAGGCAGACCTGATTCGCTTTGAGGAGAAAACTCCACCAACAGGTCAGTTGTTTTTTTTTTGTCCAAGTATAATGTTTTTGTATTGCAGTTAAACCGATATCAGTTAATGTTTTATTTTAGTAGTAATATTGCAAATTTAGTTGAAATTAAAAGCAATTAAAGTCACCCTTTGCTTTGACTGTGACATGGCAGGTTTGTCATTTTTACTTCAGAAATCAGCTTCTCAACATTCACACGTTTAGTGACTACTAGACTTGTTACAAATAGAGATGTGAAGATCAGTTTGTTTGTTTGTTTGGCTAAAAATCCCAAAAGGTGATATTCTGCCAACATTTTGTGTGTGCCTTGAGCCAGTCAGCCTGTCTGTGAGTTGTGTAATTTGATGCTGGTCCAGATGCTTCTTTAAAAATGTAAGATTTCAAGATTTTGTTAAACAAACGAACAGATTGGGGGAATATGGGGCCTCATTACAGGTATGTGCTGTGAGTGCTGTCTAAATTTCAAAAAAGATGTTGGAGAAAGAGCAGAACATTTCACTGTTGTAAAGGGACAGTTGAACACCTAAAGTTGAGTGCAATCTTGTTCCATTATATTGGAGAGAAGGCAGACATCTCTACAGACGATATCTCCAACACTCAGCAGCTCAAATGAAAATAAACAAGATAAATATTAGCCACTACAGGTAAGAGGAAATATTTGTATTTTTGATTTGGTGGTGAACTGTCCCTTTTTAAGCAATGCAAGGAAGAGCAAAAATACATTTTAATGAATGCATCACACTTTTATTTGCACCTTCCCTGTCGTTCATTAGGTGTAAGCTCAGTCTGTGTGTGTGTGTGTGTGATTTCAGTGAGTGATGAACCAGAGGTGCCAGTTGACGGTGACGGCACATGTGATCCACCTGGCAGCACAGACGACTCTGCAGTCGCCAAACCTCTGCCGCCCCCTGACGTGAAGACCCCCTTGTCCATGGACAGTCCCAGCAGAAGAGCCTCACGCAGCAGAATCAAGCTAGCCGCCAACTTCTCATTCACAGCAGGCCTCTGATCCTTTACACACGCACACACACAAAGCAATACTAGTTCACACACAGTGTAACTCTAAACCCAAGAGTTGACCAGCTACACTGAACACGCCACACAGACCTACACGAGCATTGATGTTGTCACCTCTACATCCTGAACAGGCTGTTGCTTTCTTCTTGTCACTCATCGGCCTTTGTCGTTTTCTTTGTTTGCTGATTTCACAATCGGTGCGTGCTTCCGATGATGTTCACCAAGCTGTGATTTTCTTCTTGCAGATTTTCTGCAATCTTCTAAATTCTGTAACCTGTGTTCGATTTCACCTCAAGGGAAGTTAAATTATATTTGCATGCACATCTCAGTTCAGAGCCACGTCGTGTCGAACACACGTTGGCTTAGGAATGAAGAATGAGTTAGTTGTCACTGTATATAGATCCTTGGGTAATGGGAGAAATGCTAGGAGTGTGTGACTTAGTTTTCTACATTAAATCTAAGAAATATAGTTACTCACATTCTCAGATTATGAATTTGACAAACAGAAGGCTATTGAGATGTTTTGTTTATGTGCTAAATTGAGAAACCTCCATGTGTACTTCTTGCTGTATCTCCATAGCAGAGCATTTAATTTATGACATTCTTACATTTTAAACTCCTTTTAAATTTTAGGAGATTTTGCTTTGTAGGTAACTGTAGACATGTCGAACAACTGGCCGCTAAGCACCTGCCCGTTTTGATTCTTTCAGTCTCTCTTGGGTATTTCTAAAGAGGTAGCTTCTCTTTGAGGTATATTCTCATCTTTTGTCTCTGTTAAGTAGCCTCAGGACAGTATTTCAGTTCCTTTTAAATTATGCAGAGTATTTAGTAGTCTGTGGAAGAGTTTGGCCTCAATGTTTGGTGTATTTGGTGGCAATTCAGTGATGGGTGTGAAAATTAGTGTTCAGATTGTGGCTTCAGTTACGAAAGCTAACAGTTTTGAACCGTTAAATCACGGAAGGCAAGGTTTTGATTGATATTACGACAACCCTGCCTTCAGGAATTTTTTATTCTTGTTGTACTTTGACTTTATTTATTAGAAAGACTTTGGCTCGTCTCACCCGGGCCACTAATGAAGGCCTAAGAGGGTCAAAGGTGGCTCTCCAATACTCGGGCTGGATGTGTGCTCAGGCAGCAGGAACTGAGAGATACTTTGTTCGGCTTTCACCAGCAGCCGGTGTGTTTGTGTTGTTTTAGCTGCGTTTTGTCTGAATGTGGTTTACACTGGAGTAGGTGGTGTGAAATGTGCATGGTGTGCATAAATGAGTTTATGCATGGTGTAAGCCCAGAAGGAGCAGACAGGAGCAGATTACGATAAGACATTCTTTAAGATCAGGTCTTTTATTTGCACCGTGTTTTAGGGATCTTAGAGTTGGCGTCACCCTCTCGCAGTTGCCACATAAATGCTCAAGGTTTTTTGAGTTAACCTTGTTGCTGGAGAGCGCTGCGTCTGCGGTGACGTCCACTGCCTGAGTTGAAGATTTGGAGGGGAGCAGTGAGCACTCCTGAGTTTTTGATTTTTAACGACGAGGTGATTGGTTGTGAGTTTTTAGGGGAAAGAGATGGGTCAGGAGGCTGTTTGTGGGGCACCACGGGGGCTCTGTGCAGCCTCCTGAACAGACTGTGACGTAGACACAGAGGACCCTCTGCGGCTCTCTGGAATCTGCCGGGCTTTTACAATGGCTTGTATTTGCCTCGGCGCCAAAGGAATCGCCATCGTTCTCTCCCCCCCTTTCCCTCACATCTTACATAGGAGTTTTTACTTACTAATGTGTTGGTTTGTCCATTTTCCTGTCTCAAGTGTTTACAAGACTGCTGGCTGCTGAATTGCCACCAAATACTGTCGGCTGCCATGAAGTTTAGCATGACCGAGGCGCCGCTGAAGTCTGAAGGTTGTTGTGTTCAGAGGAAAGGTTCAAAGAATGGGTAAGAGCCCATTTAATCAGTTTCTGCCTGGTTTCGGTGTTTACCTCTTCAGCCAGTGTTCATTTTCTTTGTTGGGCTTGATTTTGACTTGCTAGATTCCACCTGCCAACTCATCAAATTGTCTGAAACGCCAATCAAAATGTTTTTAATTAGGACTGTTAGGGTTCTGACTGTCTGTAAACCTCTGTGATAAAGAAATGAGCAGCTCAGTTAATGATTTAGAGTTGGTAATGATAGAAAGGAGCTGAAAATGCTCAGAAGGAATTGTCTAGATTTAACTTTGGCAGTAAAGAATGTATTACTTTTTGTGACTCTGAGCAAAGCCTAGCTCTCCCCCGGCGTACCGCAGTGGCAACTAACTCAGAGGAATGAATTTAACTTCTCTATTTAGCTTTCACTCTTTGTTTTGGTTACATCAGTGAGAAGCTACTGTGCCTGTCAAAATATGCACTTTTGCATAGTTTTGGTTCATGAAATGTGAAATGAGGCAGTGCACTGGGAGGGATTTAAAAACATGTTTTTGCCTTGGTTCCTTTTTAACTCTGTCCGACCTTGTCTTGCTTATTCAGTCTTCACGTTGCACAAGTCTACACTTCAAGAAATTATTATTATTCAGCAGTGTCCTTAAATCTCCTGCCTTGTGATTATGATTTGTTTACCTGGTCAACAACTGTCTCACTGATGTGTCCTCTCTACACTCACCTCCCTCCCTCTGTCACACTGTTTTACTGCCTCATCACACCAGAAGTCGCTCTAACAGTCTAAAGTGTTTGAAAGGACCAAAAGATTTCTGTTAATAAATTTCACAAGCATCAATTCTGCCTCGTCTCAATCAGTTTGTTTCAGAGAAATCAAATGACTCAATGAAGAATCACCCAGTGTTCCTGAAAGATGCTCTTTATTTAAACATGTATGTACAGGTAGTTTCAGCTTATTTTCTGCATATTTGTTCAATATTCAACATAAGGACCTTCATAAATTCACTACTACTACAGAACGCTAAGTTATCAGAAGGAGGGTAAAGTGACAGAGAGCAACACTTTGCTTGACAGGAGTCACTAATGTCCTAAATACACTCAAACATACACCGTCTATTGTAGGCATTTACAAGAGAGTTGCATTCATTTCATTTCCTGGTGTTTATCATAAAAACGCAAGACTAAATTCAGAGGATGCAAGTTGTTTGTCAGCAATATCCATAATAACTATGAATGATGTCATACTACCACGGTCAGTAATTCCCGGTAGCTGATGGCTGAGATGATGTTAGTATGAAGAGTATGTGGGAAATGAGCAAGCACAGTGGATCATTTAGAACAACACCCCACCATGTTGAATAAAATTATTTATAAAGGTCCAGTGTGTAGGATTCAGGAGGATATATCAGCAGAAATATAATAAATATAATGCTTTCTTTAGTGTATAATCACCTGAAACTAATGATCGTGTTTTCTATACTTCAGAAAGAACTGTTTATATCATGGATGTGTAAAGAGAACGGGATGCAGGGGTGGAGGTGGGGCACTTTTAATTCATTGAAAGTTGGTCAGCATGAAGCCGAAACGTTTGACCTCTTATGTATAAAATTACCCACATCATCCGCATCATTGGGACCATAGACCCAGACGTTACATGGTTTGGTGTACTCTTGTGGGCCTGGTTTATATCTAATACGGAGCAGGTCCTCTTCTTCGGAGTCTGCCAAGTTATGTCTACAGTATCCCAAAACACACAACCCAAACACTGGCTCTAGTGTTGTTGAATTCTTGCTTGGCACATGGGAAAAGTTTTAGTTGGTCTGCAACCTCAGATGCCACTAAATCCCAAACAGTAGGCCCTAAAGTGTTGGCAGAAACAGGGGTTAAACAACATAATGAAAGAGCTGTGAACCAGTGGAAACACGGCTACAGAACTGGGTCATATGAGGTTGCATGCTAGTAAGGATTAGCCACTACAGAGTGAAATGCAAATGTTCAAACACACAGCTGATATGACCCAACTCTGTAGCAACTGTGTGAGTATTTTCTGTGTTTTGTTAACTTACAATGACCACCACAGATTTTTTAAAGCTGCCAAAGCTCTAACGGTCCAGCATGGGATCAAGGGGGATATATTGGCAGAAATAGAATATAATATCCATCCATCCATTTTCATCCGCTTATCTGGGTCTTAGGGGCAGCAGGCCAAGCAAAGCACCCCAGATGTCCCTCTCCCCAGTGACGCTTTCCAGCTCCTCCTGGGGGAACCCAAGACGTTCCCAGACCTCATGACCATAGGTGAGGGTTGGAACGTAGATGGACCAGTAAGCTTCACCTTCCGGCTCAGCTTCTTTTAGACTTTTCAAGTATTATCAGGCCAAATGGATCAAATTCTGGTGATGAAATGAGTCATTTCACAGGTGCTGTGAAGCTCAAAAAAATGTATACATTGATTTACAGACGTTTCTGTCGCCTTGTAAGTTAATGGGAAAAAGTAATCCTGTGCCCAATGGCATCACATGACGGTGTAATTCTACTGTTTAGCCACTTCCTGGGAGCCTGGTTCTCTTCTGAGAAGTTTCAGTTGGTTGCAGTCTGCAACCTGACCACTAGATGCCACTAAATCCGACACACTCAACCTTTAAATCCAGTACATTAGATATCACAGAATCACAGATAGAGAATTAAACTGATGTTGAGCCAATGCATGAAGTCAAAAATATTGCTCAGCTCCAATGCAAAAGCATCCACTTGCTGCCCTCCCTCAAATATTTATACCATTTTTTTATACCAATAACCATATTGTTCGTCTGGGCCACATGTCCGTCCCACCTGGGAACAAAGATAAAAACTCCTGAAAGTAACAGAGGTTAACTGGTTGATGTTAAAGGGCTGAAATGGAGAAATAAATGCCCATTGTCAAACATGACGGGGTGATAATAGATGTTTTTTTTCCTGTCAGACAGAGAACCCCAGCATTTATTTACTTTCTAATCATTGTGCTTGTAGTTCCCTTTACTTCAAATACATATTCATCAAGGTTTCCCACGTGCACTGATCAGGGATCAGCTCCCAAACTCCGGGCTGAAATCTTGAGGCTGAAACTTAATCTGTGATTCATTTGCAAACCTGATTCCTGAACAGTTTCAAGGGGAAACCATAGCTGACAGAGGTTCTCCGTCACAGGAAGAGATTTATGGCATGTCATGAGATGCGAGTGTGTTGTTTCTGACACAGGTCGTTAGGAGGTCTGTGTCAGTTACATGACGGCACACTGGGTGGCTCCGCAGCAATCCTTTATGATGGCCACTCCTGACTTGGTGATGGATGGTTTGTTGGGAGGCGGCTCTGGGATTTGTCTCTTGGGCTTTGGAGGATCTTAAATAGAGAGGAAAAAGAGAATCATGACACCGACAAAGTGAAAGGGAACACTAATCCTGCCTCACTCTGGCTGTTTTTTTTTTCGCCCAGACATTGTCACTCACTTTGTGTGGCTTTGAGCTTCTTCTCCAGCGGCATCAGCTTCAGTCTGAGGAACTCAGCCATCTCCTTATCCTCCTCTCGCTCCCTGAGATTAAGATACAGTCACACAGTCAGCTGTTTGAATACAATGCAGTCGGTACAGATTTTTTTTAGTTACTGGACAGCTTTATGAACCTGAACCACTGTTTGGGCCCCACAAAATGACCATTTATGTATCAGTTAATCACCACGTATTACTATTATTATTTTTTTATTATTTTTATAATGCCTCCACAGTGAACGGAGAATCCAATAAAGGCGAACATTTTTCATTAATTAAGTGCTATATCGTAGGCATCTGGACTTGCTTGAGTTTCTTAAAGATGTTTCACCTCTCATCCAAGAGGCTTCTTCAGTTCTAACAGACTGGTGTGGAGTCACAGGCTTTAACCCCTGTGTGGGTGTGAACCCTTACAGAGTCGTTGAGGTCACATGTGAGTCGTTGACCTACCCGGCCATCATGTGTGTCGTTAGGGTTAGGTGGGTCCATGCTATCTGGGGAGGGATCTCAAGACTGTATTGTAAATGTGTGAGAAGTGGTGTCATAGGCCAACTCCTCTGTTGAACTAGGGGCGTTCCAATTTGACGAAGATGGCTTCTTTCGCGCCTCTTTCAAACCATCTGTCTTCTCTGGCCAAGATGTGAGCATTGCTGTCCTCAAAGGAGTGTCTCATCTCCTTAAGATGTAAGTGGACAGCTGAGTCTTGAATCGAGAAGCTGGCTCTCCTATAATGTGCCATGTGCTTGTGGAGTGGTTGTTTAGACCTATTGGCACACATTATGGCCAGGTGGGTCAACGACTTACATGTGACCTCACCCCCACACAGGGGTTAAAGCCTGCGGCTCCGCACCAGTCTGTTAGAACTGAAGAAGCCTCTTGGATGAGAGGTGAAACATCTTGATGAAACGCAAGCAAGTCCAGTTGCCTACGATATAGCACTTAAGATTACCATGACCTGGATGACTAAGAATCTTTACCAACATTCTTCATCAATGGAAGTCATTGGGGACCACGTTTAACAACAGCAAAACCATATCCAAGGCAGCACGGTGATACAGTGGTCAGCATTGTCGCCTCACAGCAAGTCCAGTCTTATGCTCAGAAACTCCCAAACACATATTTTCACTCAAACTTTTCAGTATAAAACACTGCCAACAAGTATCCTGCCTGAGCATATATATGAGCTCATCTTGAGCAGGGTTCAAAAGCTTGTGTTTGCCCAGGCACAACCCCTCTGCCGTGCATGACACTGTTTGTACTGATGAGTTGTTTTTAGCAAAAATCAAGCAGCAACCTCGGGGGTTGAAAATGGAGCCAAAGCTTAAGTGCCAAAAACTGCAGTTCTTTGAACGGCCACTTGAGGTTGGCTCCAGAAGCCAGCCGATCCCCATAGACCCCCATGTTAAAATGCCCTCTATAGCTAATTTCAACATTCATGACAACTGTACGGGGAGTGACTTTTTATATAACTCACCTGTTAATATTTTATTAAGGCTTAAAGTTACACATATTTAGGATCAGGCTGCTATTAGTGACAGGTGTCACTACAGACAATGAGTCAGATCCACTGCTTGCTCCTCCACAGCTCTGCTTTTTTGTCCAAATATGATCATTTCTGGCTCCAAAAACCAAGATAGTGACAGCCGAAATGTCAGACTCGAGGCTTCAAAACGTGAGTCCACAAACCAATGGGTGACATGAGGGTGACTACATCCATTATTATATACAGTCTATAGCAAAATGCATGTGTTTGGGAAGCACTGAGCATACGACTTGATAAATGAGATGTGGTGTGAGAGTTTGTAAACAGAACGTCAGCTAATATTTAGCATTTAGCCGTGCAGCCTCACAAAGCTGCTAGCCTAGCTTGTTCAAACTGTCAGTGACAGACTAACTCATTACAGTGATTAATTTAACCCATTACCAGAGCATGTCTAATAGTCCTCTTTTAAAATGAACCTTTGCAGTCGCTCAGAGAAACTTCACCATTTGCTCATCCAGTGTTTCCAAACCAGACTATGATTTTACATCATTATCACGTCTATCTGAAAGTTATCTCTGTGTCACACTCTGCGGGTTATCTGTGGGAGCAGAGGAGGAGGAGGAGGAGGGAGCAGAAAATGATAATGCAGAGCCATGGTCATCAGTCAGCCTCCTACACACACACACACACACACACACACATACACACACAGCAGGCAGTACTGTGATGATGAAGTGACCCCATCCCCCGCCTTCAATCACGCTCACATTACTCTAATGAGCCTCCTTCCCGCTGTTTCTCAAAGCTTCCTGTGTCTATCAAATGAAGAAACAAACAGTGGAAGCAGTTCAACCCAACACTGTCTGAGTAAACAAACAGTCAGTCACCACCCGCAGAGCCCAGATATTAACTGTGGCTGTATGTACCTTAATCTCTCCACCTCAGCATCGTCGACCAGGAAATCCCTCTTCTGCACCAGTTTATGAATCTTCAGGATCAGCTCTTCCTCCCGCTGCCTGTGCTTCTTGTTTTTTTCTTTCTCTGGGGGGTAAGGACACAGAAAATAAAAGTCACAAACAAATAAATAAATGGGTGACTACAGGGACAAGCAGACTGAACTGAAATCATGATACTCCACTTATTCGTCTCATAAAATATAAATGCAGGTTTTGTACATTTAGTCGCAACTGACCTTTACAAGCTGACCTTATAGCAGAGTCAGCTGGCTCTTAAACACTGAGTCACATCGCAAACAGACCCTTAATTCTCTCATTCATGTATAATGTATTACAAATAAGACACTGACTTAATTATGCAAATGGCAGAGAGCTCTGTTTTTTGTTTTGTTTCACTTTGCAAAGGAATTTGCATTCAGAGTCAGAGATCTACAAACTCATCCTCTTTGCTTTGTTTCACTTTCCTAACCTTCACACTGTAACACACAGAGGAAGACACACATAAACAGACCTAACATAAAGTACACACACACACATGCGCAGACAGTTGCAGAGGCAGGTTGTCTGACACTGCCTGTATCCAGGCTAGGTGGGGAAAATGGGAAAATTGACTGCACACATCAGCTCTTTCTCCCATCCGGAAACAAAGTGGAGCAGTGCGGCTACACTGTGTTTCCCCCGGGGGCAGAACAATCTGAGGGGCGCGTGGCTACAACGTATAAATCCCAATGTCAGAGGAGCCGGAGAGGCCGCGCGGTCTGTGTGTCATGTGACTCTCATTGTGCTGGAATGGAGTTATGGGCTGCCAGAACCCACAGCAGCTGCAAACATGAGGCCCCAGTGGCTCATGGGAATGTCAGCGAGGGGCAGTTTTTATGTGCAGTTTGTGCGAGCAGTAATCCCATAAGCATAGGGGGTGGACAAAATAATAGGAATGCTTAACGGTATAATGCAATCCAATCAAAGCTACAGCCACTGTTGAGGACGGAGAGGTCATGACCTCTGGATTCTGTTGAAGGGAATTTGTTTTAAAGAAACACAACAACAGGAAGACAACAATAAAAATTTTAATGCATGAGCACGGTTATATGAGCCTCAAAACCAGCCACAACTCAGCCCTAAGCAGAGCTCCACCTTTTAGTACCAGATCTGTGTGCTAGGTACCCCAACAGAGGGGGGACCAAACATGGGGTGCTAGGTACCCCAACAGAGGGGGGACCAAACATGGGGACGGCACGGAACGGTTCCATTGGTACCATACACAACTTTTCACAGTGGAAATGGAAAAAATGACCTTAGTGTTTTTAAAATCCTGACTGCAGCCCTGTATCAAATCAACACAAATCAGGACATCAGACGTAACCACAGAGGTAAATCCACGTCTGGACAAGCGGATTAAGAAGGCAGGTTCAGTACTTGGCCGGATCTTGGATTCAGTGGGGACTGTGGTGGAGAGATGCACGCAGAGCAAGGTGCAGGTCATCCACGGGAACAAGCCACCCTCTACACAACATCATGGCTGGACAGAGAAGCAGCTGCAGTGATCACCTTATTTCTTTGCGTTGGAATGCCTCAGGAGATCCTTTGTCCCCCTTTATTTATTTCAATTGGCACCTTATGTATTGTATCTATCTATCTATCTATCTATCTATCTATCTATCTATCTATCTTTGCCTTTCTGGCATCACGCTGTACATTAAACCCTGCAATGTACAGAGTCTAGTGGTTAAAAATAGCCCTGTGATTGACACGTCACTGGACATACATGTGCCTCTTAGCTGTGTATATGTGTGTGTTTGTGCGTGGCCTTGAACACGACACTAGCCCCTCCTGCCCCCACACACTGTTGCCAGGCTCCCTGCATGCAGAGCTTCATGCATGTGTACTATGTGAGATGACGTCAGTGAGCCACTTCATCTCATTCCCGCTGCACTTCAGACACAAACAAAACTGGAGCTCACTTTGATTCTGTACTCAGTTCCATAGACACACCACAGAAACACCCAGGGAGTAAAAATGAGTGTTTACTGAAATTCATTTTGGATGCCGTGTCTGGAAAGCTTCCCTCAGCTCACACTGCCTTCACACTGATGATGCATGTGTGTTTGTGTGTGTATGATTATCTCTCCCTCATAACTCCACCATGTCCCTGAGACTTACAATCAATCCTGCGTAGTTTAGCGTAACGGCTCTCCCTATAAATCACCACGACACCCGCTGGGGTTATGGGACTCTTGCGAGCTGCAAACAGAAGCACTTTCTGCCAAAAAAACTCTATTTTTGGTCGAGTCCAAACAGGAAGTGTGGACAATTTCGCACACAGAGGATCAATTTCAGAGGTTTCTTTCCTGAAATGCTTACAGATGGTTTTCTTTAGGAGTGTGTGTGTGTATATCTGTGTGTGTGTGTTTGAGCCGTACCTGGTACTGCGACAATCTGTCTCAGCTCCTGCTTTAAGCTCATGATGTCTTTGCAGAGCTGAATGTCATCCATCCTAGAAGGAAAGGAGAAAGAAAACAGTAAATCACTGGCCTCCATCAGTTTGAGGGACAGCAGATATTATTAGCTGCTTCCACATCCACTTTGGACATCTTTATCTGATTGGAATGATGTTGGGCAGAGTTGTGTTGTATCGTGGATCCGGGAGGAAAAACAGGCGTAGCTGCAACATCTGTGCGAAGGATTTGTACAGTGAAATCTGTCAGGCACGTCTTGATCGAGTGAAAAGTTCACAGTTTCCAAAAGCTCAGAAATTCATCTTTTAAACTTGAATATTTTTGCCCAACTTGGGCTGGGGAAAGTTATTATTTCATTTGTTATCTGTTATCATTTCCAGGCTTTCTCAAGAACCTGTCAATTATCAAATCAGTAGCTCTCGTCCTTACGAACAAAACAATCGATTACAAGTTGTTTCTGACCCCTCCTAGCATGTTGTTACGGGGATTTATCCATTCTTCCTAAAGGTACAGAAGGTAACTTTTACAAAAGAACTTCTTGTCATATTTGCTGAAACTGTCACGACATCCTCACAGTATTATATGAGACAGGTGGTGCTTCTTAAAGTCAAGGAGGGATCCTCATACCTCTAAATTTCAATGAAGCTACGTCACTGAATCCCGCCAAAGGGCTGTTCCGTTGTCAAGGATCCTGTCAAGTACCCACAAATCTTTGCACAATTTGCCGGAATTAAAGACAGGGCCTCTTCAGTGACGCACACCTGAGCACTCGCCAGCCTGTTCCGATGTGGATTCATAGAGTAATAGGAGGAAGTCTTGCCCAGCCTCTGTAGGACCCATCCTGCCAAGGTGGCATCCTTGACTTTGAGAAGCACCAAGATAGTCTGTGATAGTCTCCTCTTATTGCCTCTAATCTACCAAGGTTCACGAAAAACAACCAATCAGAATTGAGGAATCTCTAAAGCCCAGTTCAGACCAAGTATTCGCGATGAGACGAAACTGTTTTGAAATGTTGCAGAGAAAGGTTGCAGCACTGTGAACTCCTGTCACCTGCAACTCTGCTGGTCAAATCGCCGGCAGCTGGTTTTAGAACTTAAGGCTGCTCATCTGTTTCAACAGCCTATTGGCTTGCAGTGAAGTCGCTGGTCAAGTCAAAATGACTACAGATGATGTGCTTGCTTGCTGTGGCAGGTGCTCCATCCTCGCCAAGCCCTCTGCCCACTGCAGAGGTGTCCTGTCCAAGGCAGCCCTCACTCTCACTCTGACATCTCTCCCTTTAATGCATGTATAGGTCCTGTTTGTGCATGTGTGTGTATTTCAGGTCTTTGTGTGCCGTCTTCTTCTTCTTCTTCGTCTTCTTCTTCTCCTTCTTCTAAAATATTCTAAGATCTGTCTGAGGTTTTACAGGAGTGACTCACACCAGATCAGGTCTGGCAGCGTTTGGAGTGAAAGCAGTTATGACAGAACTGTCAAATAACCAAAATAATATGACACGCTTTGTGACATTGTTGGCTCAAACACTGCATTTGTTAAACTGGAAACAGAAAACCCTCCAGCCCACTAAACTTTGTTAAAAGATGTGATGAAACATAATTAGAGATTAGTTTTCACTGAGAGGAAAGGTGGCAACATTTTGTAGATTATGTCAATAAGATAAACCCATGACCGGTAATCACAAAGATGGTGTCATCTACAATAATATCTGTGACATCCAGAATATATGTGACTGTATTTTAAAAGAAAAACACAAAAAAATAAACAGTTAAAAAGAAAATGTGCAAATATTTGAAAATAAAGGACTAATAGTTACAAGACTTTGAGAGGCTGATAAAAAGAAGTAGGACAAAAGCACTGTTGTTAGCTTTGGACTAAAAGAGTAAATCTAATATTAATCCTGCAGTATAAAACCAAAAATATTGAATTCACCATTAATATAAATCAGAGAAAAGCATCAAACCCTCCCGTTTGCACACCCAAAATCGAATACTTGGCATGTTTGCTTTATTTATAACTGAAACGATTAATCATCTATTCTGTCGATTGAATAATTGATTAGTCGGCAGATCATTTCGGCACTAATCTCTGCTGCTGTACTGAAAAATCCACTCTTGTACTTGTCATTAAGACATCACAGCCTCAGGCTCCGATGTGTCACACATCAGTGGAGAGTGTGCAGACGGAAACATGCAACATAAATCAATCCTCGCTGCTCTCGGAGCTCTCTGAGCCCCTGCAGCCCTGACGTCTCACCCTCCGGCCTCCACATCTCCCCCTCTTCTCCCCTAAATCCCCGCCTCCTTCTCTTCCTCTCTGTCTGCGGAGCTGTGACAGCTACCACAGGTTTAATTCTGTCTGTGATAGATCAGGCTGATGACTCATCCACAGCCCCCCGCCCTCCTCTTCCTTCTGCATTTATCCCTGTTGCTCTGTTTCACACCTCCCTCCTCTCTTTCTCCCCTTCTTGACCCCTCCCTTCAGCTTCTTTCTCCTCCTCTTTCTCTGTTCTTCTCCCTCTTTCTGCCTCATGTTTCACTCCTTCAGTGCTTTCTGTGGATTCCAGCAGCTTCTGCACTCTGACACTCCATCTGCTACTTGGGCGTATGCATGTGTGTATATGTGTGTGTGCGTGTGTGTTTATGTGGCGTCTTGAGCCACACGGAGCCTGACAACAGAGACGTAAGCAATAAGCAGCGTGGCGGCCTAATGAAGCCTTTCAAGTGGGCGTGTGAATTAGCATTACCCACTGAGTGAGCTCTCTGAGATGTGTATCAGCATCATCCCACACCTCAGCCATCGCGGCTGCACATGTTAGAGGAGTAATGACCCACAAAATAACACCGTTCTGTTACAGCGCTGAGACAATGTGATGCACTTTCAGCACATACAAATAAACAGTGCCCAACACTGTGGCTCATATTTTCACTGTCAATTCAATTTTGTGAAGGTGCAATATTAGAGACACTTCATGATAATGTAATGCAGTTTTTTTTCCTGGTTCATTGAAAGTGGAATTTGACAAGCAAAACAAAAAATGGTGACAAAACAAGTTCAACAGCAAAACTGCTTTGTTTGTTTTATCACATGTAGTAGGAGTGTGAAATCCTCCATCACAGAGTATGTCATTTTATATTACAATATCAGTATATTGTGACATGTAGTGAAAGTTAAAAAATCAAACTGAGAAACTCCAATATTGTTATGCCAAAATTAATTTTCTATTGTACGACTGTTTGTCCCTGTGATGTGTGAGGTACGTTGTTCACTGTTTGTCTGCTGTTGCTTGTTTGTTTTTCTGTTTTTGTGATGATGGAGTGAAGCTGTTTGTTTGTGTATCAGTTGTGTAGGATTTATTCACCACCTGCTCTCACTGAACTCCACTTCTAAATGCAAACAAGTGGAAAAAAAGATGAATAATCAGTATTTGAATCAGCATTAAAAATGAGAAAAAAGAGAGAAATATAAATGTATATATATATTAATTTACATAGTCTCCAGTCGTACTGTTGAGCCCTACATGTAGTCTACTGTGAGACTGTATTAAAAGGCTGCAATGACTAGTTGATCGACTAGGAGAAATAAGTTACAATTGTTAATTATTTTAGTAACTTTTTAAGCAAAAATGCAAAAAAATTAATAGTTTTAGCTTCTGAAATGTCCAAATGTGCTGCTATGACTTGTTTTACAGTGAAGTAAACTAAATATTTTGGGATTTGGGTGTGTATTTGTCAGTGAATTCTGCAGCCTGTTTCACATTATCTGACAGTGCACTTAAAGGATAGTTCAGATTTTTGCAGTGGGGTTGTATGAGGTACTTATCCATAGTCAGTTATTATATACAATAGATGGTGAATGGCACACGGCAAGTTTGGAGAAGCAGAAAGGAGTGCTGCCAAATGTATTTTAGCCACGTAAAGAAAATAAAAGATAGCATAAGTGTACCCTGTATTGAAAGTATTTTTACCAATTTACCTTTCCGTCAGACAGCCCGTTTAGACGGGGAAGCTGTAACAGTAACTTTGATAGCTGAACACGGGCGCTGCTGGTCTACCGCCACCTCGGTCAGTTAGATAGTTTGTGTTATTGTCTGACTTTGGTGAATCTGCACAAAAACTTTTAAACACCAAAGTCACACAAAATCACAAACAATATAAGCTGTCAAAATAACACGTTCATTTCAATAAATTAATCACAGAAAAGATAACGTGTTAAAAAAAAAAATGAACGCTGATTAATCACGTTCAGTGGTGCCCTTTGACCCGGACTGTTGATAGGAGCACCGAAATTTCCGCAGTAAGGAATTTCCGTACCAGCAGAGAACTTGAGAATCCTAAGAATCCCCTCAACGCAAAGCATTTAGCGATGAACCCGGAGGTCCGAGCTAACACGGCCTCTGATGCTAGCGCTAGCATTCAGCCTCGCAAGCCACACTCGACCAGGTGTTCAAACTGAGTAAGTCTACCTGTGACTGACTAACTAACTGCCTTACAAAATGGATTGCGGTGGACTGCAGACTAGTGTTGGTGGTCGGACAATTGTGTCCAATCCAGCAGCTTTACTACGACACATCTGCCAAAGTTCATTTCAATTGAAATTTCTTAAATACTATCACAGCAAAAGTTGCTTGACAGCCCTTTAAATAGCTGATGGAGGCAGCAGTAGACCAGCAGCTCCTGTGTTTAGCAATGTTAAATTGCTGTTTTTCTCAATGGAGTCTGGCTTTATTTATTTATTTGGATCCTCATTAACCTCAACCATGGTGGCAACCACTCTTCCTGGGGTACACACAAGTAATCATGACATCATAACGTACAACAAATACATAAAAAAAATCAAAGGCAAAACAACAACAACAAAACAGGAAAAGTACAAAAACAATAATCAAGAGAGCAACATAAGCTTCAGTTCCCTGTTGGAAATCACTGTCTGACTGTAAGGTAAAGCAGTGAAAATACTCTCATTAGTTAACACACTGACTATGGATAAGTGCCTCATACAACCCCACTTCATAAAATCCAAACTGTCATTTTACTGTAATGACAGGACCTTGAGACAGCAGATTTGTATTGTACAAAATGTACTGCTGCAGTGTGACCTCAGTATTTGTCTGATCATGTTGTCATTCTCCACAGAAAGCGCAGACACAACATCCCTATGATAAACGCAGCGAGGGTTCAGACAGAGAGGAAATAAATACAGGATGCCATAATACTTGAAGCTGATGCTGATGACGAGCCGCTGAGTTCATCATGGTGACTCATCCAGCTGCTATTGGCATGTCCAACCCTCTGCATAATCAATGGACAAATGCTGCCTCTCTCAGTATCGAGCAGCCTTAAAAGAGCCAACTTATGTCACAAGGAGAGAACACTTAAGCGTCTCTGCAGCGTGTCATGAGAGTGCCAACACAGAAAAACCTTATTATCCACTCAAGGACAGCCGTAGGAGTTGCTTTTTACACTGTATCGATTCAATCTCTGTCACACTCTATTACATCCAGTGTTACAAAAGCACAAAAAAAATGACAGCTCAGCAACTCACATGAAGCGCAGCTCGGACTCCCGGCGTACCAGGACCTCTCGCAGGCGCTGGATACGAGCCATCTCCACCTCGATCTCTTCTGGAGCCATGGTGCTCTCTGCCATGGACACATCTGAATGACCTGGGAGGCAGAGGGAGGAAAGGTAGGAATAAAAAAGGTAGTAGACTTTAAAGGCAGGGGAGGACAGAAGAATGAAACCCTCAACGTCCTTATAGTGATAATGTCTTTTCCACAAGGACAGCTCTGCTTTAGACACTGGGCTGAAAGCCAGATATCATATTTTTGACCAAATACCTCGACATCGAAATTGACAATGATATTTTATGGTAGACTTCTGGCGCTTTCCAACTCATTCTCATCCAAGCTCATAAAATATCGACACTTTCTCACGTTCCTTAGCATGTGATACCGACACCGAAGGGTGCCTCTCTGTGACACATCCCTTAGCATCTGTATGTGACGCACAGTTGTCTCCTGGATGAAACACACTGTAACATGGTTAACACTGTCAAATGGTCGTGGTTAGGTTGAGGCAACAAAACGGAGTTGGTTAGGTGCGAAAAAACATCATGTTTTGGGTTCAAATAAGTTCGTAACGTGACGTAAATTTGCACGAGCGACCTAAGTATGTGATAGACCTAAGTTAAATAACGTTGGTTTAAAAAAAAAAAAGCATTGATTTTTGGTTCCACACGGGACACAAACAGCTGAATCCTGGGTGAAAATCTCTGTTTGTTGGACCCATCCGCCACCCCTCGCCTCCACCCTACATGGAGATTCTCGTTCTTTTGTAGGGTTGTTCTGAATACCATCTTAGGAGCTTCGAAGCTTCATCAACAATTACCCATGAATATTCAAAGCTCCGACAGACGCAACTGAACCTGGTGTCAGTACTGTCAACGATTTCTTCAAAGCCCGGTATGTCTCATAGAGGTGCCAATGGGTGCCTCCTGCGTCAGTATCACTCAGCGAGGGACGTGACAAAACCTTCTTACAGGCTTTCACAAAGTATTTACATTGTTCATAATTAATCATCAGTGACGTGGATGATGACTAAGTAAGTAAAGACAAATAACCTTTGATGGTGCTTCCGAGTTTGAAGATTATTTTCTGGTTTAAATTACAAAGAGAAAACTCCTGGTTACATGTTAATCGTGTATTTGTTTTCCTTCAATTTCATGTGAGAAATACACTCACGAGTTCGTCCTAATTTCTGTCTTTTTAATCCTTAAAAAACTTTCTCACAGTGTCAGCGTCTTGGCAGACACATCTCTCACCCCGTCTCCCTGTGACGTGTCATCTCACATCAGCCAAGAACATGATATTTGGAGAGAAAGCAGCGTGTCTAATTGAGAGGGGTGATTTGCGTCTCAGAGTCACAGCAGTGTCTCAGGCACAAATGACTGCTTTCCATTAAAAGCCTTCAGTCACTGATGATGTGAAGATGTGTGTGACATGAGGACAAGCAGGATTTAACCATGCGAAACAGGCACTTTGAGATCTTTTTCAAAAGAGGAAGATTGTTAAAGAAGAAAAAAAAAACGTCTTCACACTGACATGGATCAATGAGCAGCTGTGGCTTATTGCTGATTGGGTTATTCCTCCCTGAACTGGACGACTGACCTCACACTCTCCATCACTGACTACACTGACCAAACACTTATTGCACTGATCAATACACTGACCACTGCAAATGACTTTACCAGCACCTGAAAACATACAAGAAACAGTATGGATCTTAATTTGCTGACACAAATATATTCCATGGCTGTGAAACTGAAGGAGCTGATTGTGTATTAGCGTGTTGTCCTGGTTTCCTTCTCCTTCTCTTTCATGTCATCAAGCGTTCTTCCTCCAAATATCGCCATCTGTCTCCACTGCAAATAATTAAAGGAGCATTCCCCCAGTGTTACACATGAAGATCAGTTAACTCATCATGAGGAGCATTACTCAGCTCAGTGAGAACAGCTGTATCATGTCCTCTGTGGCTTTGGAAGGAGCTATGTCAAGTTTCAGGAAAATTACCCTGATGATGCTGAAGTGACATCATCATGGCTATCTTAGTTTCATCTTCACACTTCAGACTTTTAACAGAAAACTTGTGTTAAAAACTGGGGGTATGGAATTTGAAAGACATGGACATTAACCAAGCAGCAACCTCCGGGGCTAGAAAATGAAGCTAATGCTGAAGTGCCTACTGTACGGGGGTGATTTTTTTTCAGAACTCAACCATTTACATTTCATTAAGGCTTAAAGTTTTGCATATTTAAGGGTGGCTGGGCTCAACCTTAGAGATAGGGTAAGGAGCTTGGACATCCAGAGGGAGCTTGAAGTGGAGCTGCTCCTTCGCTTCTAGAGGGGTCAGTTGAGGTGGTTTGGGCATCTGATCAGGATGCCTCCTGGGCAGAACACGCAGAGGGATTACATATCTCGTCTGGCCTGAGAACGCCTTGGGTTCCCCCAGGAGGAGCTGGAAAGCGTTGCTGGGGAGAGGGATGTCTGGGGTGCTTTGCTCAGCCTGCTGCCCCCGCAACTCTGCTTCGAATAAGCAGTTAAAAATGGATGGATAAGGGCGTGGCCGCTTTTGGTGACAGGGGTGACTTCCACTGTCAAGTTGCTACCACTGCTACAATGTTGATAAGGCAACATAACTGTGGAGGATCCCCAGATTCACAGAGTACAGGCATAGCCGTAGTTGTTGCTATTTTAGTGTGTTCTCAGTTCATGAAAGTTAAATGCAATGATTGGGTCACCTAAAAAGTGTTTGATGTACTAAAAGACACTCTAAGGAGTCTAATGTCCAAGCCTGGTTTTAACTAAATGAAATTAGCATTTTCACAGTTAACCATAGCCTGTAAATGCACCATGCTATAACCAAGCTAGCACCATGCTACACCAAGCTAGCATTTATACTTGTGTAGTGGTGTGTCCGTGTCACTGCAGTTACACCTCCAAAACACTAGTCGGCAGCGGAGGTTACTGTGAAGTGCTGTAAAGTTTTGTCGAATCAAAACACACATTAAACATGGCTTAATAGAGACAATTTCAAACACAAGTACACAAATCAGCTTCACTATAACTCGCAGCATTCACAGACAAACACTTGTCTTTATCTGGACACATTTTCCCCACAAATACAACATGCTAATGTTATTAGCCCAAGCCTATGGCGTTTTACATTGTATAAATTAGCCTAGCAGCTAGCAATCTTTTCCTCTTCTCATATAAAACCAGGGACAACAGCAACATTTAAGAAAAGTAAAGGTACATATTTTTGCTCCATTTTTGTGGAGGCTTTACTGTCTACACAATTTATTGTTTCTTATCTCTGAGATAAAAGTAAATAAAAGCTTTGTTTCCACTGAGGGAAATGGTTTCAGCTTACACAAGTAGACAGGAGTACTGCGTCATCGCGACGTGTAGTTACATTTCTGGGGAGGTGCACGTCAGACTACAGGTCATCTCGACCCTCTTGTCCCAATATGGTCACTTCTTGCTCTAAAACCAAGATGGTGGCGACCAAAATGATGAACTCAAGGCATCAGAACTGAAGCCCACAAACCAGTGGGCGATGTCACGAAGGCTACGTTCATTATTTTAAACAGTCTATGACATTTACCAGGCAGGCAGGGTCTAATTGAAGACAAGTTGCGTTATTAGAAGTGTAGGATGCAGGGTTATTGGTGTGACCCATACTAGAGGCCAGGTCTGGATATCTCGGCCTTTGCTGCTTAAATTTTGCCCTTTTTCAAGCTATTATGGAGATGTAACACTCAATCATTGGAGCATCTCTTAAAAAAAGTATCATATAATACTTCAACATAATGATATGACCAGCGTTCACCTGTCAGACTACACTCCACATCTCTGCAGGCCTGAGACATGAACAGTTATCTATCTTTCACTTCTGTGCAGAACATGAATATTTCACAGAGACAGCAAATGTACTGCAGTGAGACTGGATCCTGAACATGAAGCTGACACCGATACCTGCTATCAGTGTCTTCCTAAAACAGCAGGGCTGCAAGTAGCAATTATTTTCATTAGTGATTAATTTTCTTCGTGTTTAACTGATGGAATGTTTGGTCTGTAATGTTAGAAAGAGTGAATAGTTTCCCAGAGTCTAAGTTGATGTCATTAAATGCTGTTTTTCATCCCACCAACTGCCAAAACCCAACATATTTAGTTTATAATCATAAATTATTATGGAAACCAGCAAATATTTACATTTGAGAAGCTTGAACCAGAGACTTTTTTTGCCATTTTTGCTTATTTTATCATTAATATCCATATAGGCTAGACATGCACCTGTCCATATGGATATTAATCCTCCTGTCCATACTGGCTGTAACGCCATCCCTTACTGACACGACCACACTGCCAAAGCTGATAGGTCTTTGTGCACCTGAATAAACAAACTATTTGCATCTTTAATCCGGAGCTATCAAATGTGACGCATGACATTTATCCACAGTGTGTCTTCTAACATTAGAGGACTGTACCAGCTCTCCGTCCTCCTGCAGCAACATGAACTGCAGTCTGCGTTTGTGGTACTTTTCATGAGGACGGAGCTGACTCACCACAGCAGACAGAAGTCTGCACAGGAGGGCCCCGGTTTGTTTGTGCCACGTTGATGTTGAATCATCGCCCGACGTGTCTGCTGACAAAAGACTCTGACGCCAAAATCAAACTTCATATCATGGAACTGCAGCACGATACAAAACACAGCAGGAGCTAAAGATGTTTTTGTTTTTTCATCTTTTCTGTGTCCCCTTTCTGTCTTGTTTTTCTTTGCACACTCCAGCCACGTGCTAACCATCAATAACACCAAGCTGCATTACGTCCTGACTGGTGGCAAAGTGCCAGCTCAATAATGTTTTAACAGCACCCTCTCATTTGAACAGGCCGCTCACACACACTCAGCATTAAAGACATTACAAGGAACCAACACCTTTGATACGTTATAATTAAAAGCTGCATGTCCACCAGGGGACAGGTGAGGTTATCTGAAGTTATAGGCAACCCTGCTCCTCACATCACCTGCAGACGTGAGCCAGTCTCCTCACACACATAATAAATCAGCTTTGTTTCATTAAAACAAACTGGATCATCAGTGTACATCAGCATTAGGACTTAATGAGAAATAAACAGCCTGGATCGTGCACAGTGCAGCGGCCACATGGGGCTCGACAACAGGGAAATGTCAGCATCTGTGTGACATCCAATGCAGACGCCCCTGACACATCCTGCAGTCACACTGTATATATACACACTGCTGTTGCCTCTGGACTCACTCCTCGAAATAAAGGAGCACAAAATAGAAAATGCAAGGTAAACACAGGCAGTTTTTGAGAGAAGAGATAAACCTGGGGAGGCGTAGCTCTGCTTTACCTCTGTCTTGTTTTCTGACTGTGTGTTTGTGTTAGACAGAAAGAGAGAGAGAGAGAGAGAGAGAGAGAGAGAGAGAGAGAGAGAGAGAGAGAGAGAGAGAGAGAGTGCAATGGCTGGTTCTGTGTCTAAAAATATCCACTGCATTTTTCCCTTCTTCTCTGACTTCATCTGGAAGTTTCTTCACACCCTGCTCTCCTGTGATTTGTTATCGTCAGTGGAACCAACCAGGATGGACGCATCTTAAAGCACGTTATCACTTTGTTGCCTCTGCTGTCAGCACATGCGTCATCCATCATCGCCCGTCATCACTTGGGATTAGATAGCGGGACAAAATAACAGAAACATCTGACACAACAGCTCTGCAGCTAATGATGTTTATTTTTGTCCAAACTGTGTTTGTGCAGCTTTATGGTCACTTTGAAGCTGCAGTTTGTTTAGAGCTGACTAAACAAGTCGACTGACAGGAAATTAATTGATAGTTATTGTCATGCGTCAGCATAATGCAAAATATTCTCTGATTTTAAGCTTCTCAGAAGTGACAATGTGCTGCTTTTCTCAGTTTATATCACTGTAAATTGAATATGTTTTGCTTTGTTGAAAACAAGCAATTCAGAGATGTCACACTGGACTTTGGCATACTGTAACAGGACCTTTTTTTATAGTATTTCTAATGTTTTACAGACCAAATGAGAATCAGTTATCAGGGAAATAATCATTAATTGCAGCCATGAATGACAAATAAAAGAGATGCAAGACAAAATAATAGAAACAGGGTTTTCAGTAGCTCTCACAATGTTCAAGAAACTGTGTTTGTACAGCTTGTACAGTCATTTTTATATCTGTAGTGTGTGGTGATGTACTGTGTCACTAGAAGTTATTATCATGATTGTGCAGAAATGATTGTGCAGAAACTGTTATTTTAGTGTTCATCCCCTGTACAATTCAACAAAACATGACCCAAAGAAACCAAGATAAATAAAATAAAAATAAAATAAATAAATAATTACAAGAAATTACCTGAAAATTAGCAATAACAAAATAAAAACAAAAATTAAAAACAAAAAAAAAGCAAGGAAATTATTTTTTTAAAAGTGCTAAAAAAATAATTAAATAAATTAAGTAAAAATGTCAAAATTTTCAAACTAATTTTCAGGTTATTTCCTTGTCATCTTTTCCTTATTTCTTGCAATATGTGGGACATTTCTTGCCAAACTGCTCACTGCCTTTTCCCCTGTGTTATCAAAAATAAATCAAACCAATTTGCTCAGGTTTCAAAGGTTTACATGCTTGTGAAAGGCGTCTTAATGCAGCACAAGAGAACTGATGTCGACTCAGGTTTCAAAGGGTTAAAAATAAGCACTAAAAGTGAGGAAAATAGGCATTTGCCTTAAACTCAAATATGCTTGTAAATGTAAAATCCAGAGTAGCTTTATAGGCTGTATTGGTGAGAGCAGAGGACCGGGGTATTGATTAACAGCTGCTTCATTCTGCATCAGACTGAATCAAATGTGCACAAGTTTCAGAAATGAGCCGGGCTTGCTGTATCTGTGGTGTACCCCCCTTTTGGCCCAAATTCATTCACAAACCCCGCAACACCCATAGTGTGCATGAAGGGGCATTAATAGGCCCTATAGCACCGAGGCAGCGCTATTGATAGCTACATCCCAAACCTTTGTGAGTCATGTATTAACCATTTCAGCGCTAAGTGCTGTTTGTGTTTTCTCAGAGTGCAACATATGCTGCAAAACCCAACACGTTAACCTGCTATATCTGAGCAGCAGGCAGTGAAACATCATCTTATTTTAATACATGACGCTCACCTTTGTCTGTTGTCCATGCCGTCTCCGACACGGCGCCGTAGCTCCTGAGCGCGCGCTCGGTGTCCGAAATAGATTTCTTCAGTTCCATGTCGGTGGAAGTGCCCGCCCGAAACCTGGATAGTCTTTCTGCTAAATCTACACAGCTCCTGTGTGTGTGCGCGTCCCTCCTGATAACTCAGTTTCACCCGGTGACAAGGCTCCAGCGACCCGAGACGTTGAGCATCTTTATTCAAGCTTTCAAGTCCCTCGACGTGTGGATGGAGGAGAGGATGCAGGGAGCATGCGCAGCGCAGGCAGGGATGTGAAAGCTTAGGAGACACCCACTGGCACCGAGATGACGGTAAAAATAAAACAATAGGCACACAGTTGCAGGGAAGTTTTTACTGTCAGCCTGTTCGAGGGTTTGTTTTTAGAGTGCCAGAGCTCTGTCTGGAAATATTTCAGGTATTTATTAATAATAAAGGGATGTGGAAGCTGCAGGAGGTAATGGCTCTTTAAGCGTTTTGTCTCTGAAGTGCACTTCTTGGCAGGCTGAAATATCTACCAAATGACAAGTGGCAGATGTTTCCACATAAGGGGGTCTAGCTGCATATGGCAAAATTAGTCGAATCTGCTTGAGCAGCCTGTTCCAAATTTAGAAACATCTTCATTAAAAGGTGCCTAAAGCTTCATTTTTGAAGCCTTAGAAGCAGGGAGAGATAAAACAGAGTGGAAACAGGCTGCAGGAAAAAAAGAGCCATGCAGCAGCAGGCGGGCCTTTCAAAGAACAAGTTGTGCTCAATATATTCCCACAAGAGACGGAGACAGAGCTGCAGTTGCGTCTAAACTGTGAGTAATACAGAGGAATACTCCTGTCTGAACACACGCCTGAAAAAACCCCCTCTGATAATACAACACGTGATATTTCAGATCAACTGTGAGCACACGAAAATCAAATCTAGGTTCAAGTGTGTGACCCCCGATCAGTAACACTGATTTATCTTATGTTGCAAATGATCAGTAAACACACAATGAGTCAAAGGGATTATTTCAGTTTATTCAACAATATTTATCTCTACCTCAATCAGTGCAACTTTTGTGCAAAATGTGATCAAATCAAATTTTTAAATACATTACAGTCAACAGCACTGATCAAACTGTAGTTCTTTGTGATATCCAGGGCCAGCTCCTGACTTTTGGGGACCCAGCAGGATTTTGTTTGGGGGATCCCCCGATTGTGGCACCTCACGTGGCACTGAACCAACTTGTGTAATGCAAATATTAGTTTAAGCAAACATAATGTACAAATACGCAGCAACACTTCCTTTAAATAGACTACAGTAAATTCAGCATTTGTCTATTACATTCAAATCATGTGAATGGTCCTCGAAATCAACCTCTAAATATAATTTATTTAACTTAAATCCTGGGCTGCAGTGCTGGTAAACTGTCAAAGAACAGCTTGTGAAGGTATTTATTGCAGTTTGTGTTGACTTTCTTTCTTGTCTTGTCTTTTACTTAAATGTAATACAGCTGCAAAATGGGATTTTTTTGCAACAGAATCCCAGGAATGCTTGTTTTTGTAGGGGACAGTAAATTACTTGCTTAGCCTACTTAAAGTGTGCATTACTTCATCTCTGAGCTTATTGTTCTGTCTCTATTTTTTGGCAAATATGGCACAAATTGTTGCCAGTTTTTGTCTAGGAAGCTACATTTTTCGTCTCTTCTTCTTTCATAAAATCTTCTCTGTAGGACAACATCAAAACCGACCAAAACACAGAGACAGAAATGTCAGACTGTGCTAAATCTCAGAATAAATACATGGCTAATTAGAAACAAACACTCAACAGCAATAAGTTATTATTGTAAGTAAATTAACTTATAATGCGTGATCATACTTTGATGTCTGATAAAAGGGATCAAACAGCTGCAGTGATTACATTGTTTTTCTGCACCCCAATTCAAACACTAGTCCTGTGAGATAGATCACATAATACAATCACACAGCGTCTCTTGCATATGCTACTTCAAAATGCATCATTGGAGACTCCATTTTAGACTCCATCACATCAGCCCAAAAAAAGACATCTCTCTGTGACACCAGGAATTTCAGTGATGCTTGGAAACACAAATGAATCAACTGTTGTTTCCTTTGTTAATCACCTGCCTGAGACAAAAGAGCGAACCTTTTTTTAAAACTCTATATATAGGAATAATAGTCAGCTCTTGTACTGAGCTATATATAAAAATGACCTCTATAGAAACTGTGTGGAGGCTTCTGACGTCAAGAACCACTGCAGGCAAGGAGACTTATAAAGTTACATTTTCACAAAGAGGTAAAGTTTTAAAAATTTGGGAAATGATGCAAAGAGACATAACAGAGAGCACTCCACAGTATCACATTAACATAAAGTACGACAACAGGCAGGCAGCATTTCCACATTCAAGTAAATGGATGTCTGAGACGACCTTCGTTAGTCATTAATGGACTCAAAGTCTTCTTCAGTAGTATCTCATTGCCACAATATGCAGACATAAAGGGATAATGGTTGGAAATGTGGAAATCTAAAGTGTGTTTCCAGATATGTTTTTGTTGTTTCATGCATAAAGTACCTACCTATAAATCAATAACAAACAGATATGCTCTATTATACAACAGAGTATTGCTACCTGTGTGCATGTGTATCTAGCACGTCTTGTACCAGAGTGTAAACTGTAACCAAAGCAGACAGTCCTTAGAGATCAGGCACTCTGTTGCAGTTACAGATAACAGTGGAAGCACTAAAAATAAACAGAGTGATATGAAAAGGTCCAGTGTGTAGGATTTAGGGGCATCTGTGGGCAGAAATGAAATATAATATTCATAACTATGTTTTCATTAGTGTATAATCACCTGAAACTAAGAATTGTAGTGATCTCGTAAATTTAAAATGAGCCGATTATATCTACATACAGAGCAGGTCCTCTTCTCCAGAGTCCCTGAACAGACAAACCAAACACTGGCTCTAGATAAGGCCATTTGCGTCCGCCGTCGTAGTTCTCCTACACGCATGGCATGTGGGAGGTGTTTCAGTTGGTTGCAATCTGCAACCTCACCGCTAAGTGCCCCTAAATTCTACACACTAGACCTTTAAAATGTTTACAAATTTGTCCAATTTTATGAAATTAAAAGTCTAAGGTTATGAGTTAGCTGCCACTCCACACTGTGGAAATCCCTCTAGTTTTTAGATGTACAACAGAGGAATGTGGAACATCAACCTTACACATTCCCATCATCACAGCTTCCTTCCCAGACACAGAAGTCCTCATAAATCATTCCAGTATCATTATGTATGGTCCAATTAAATAGGGGAACACTATTGTGAACAGAAGGCTGCTTTTATAAAAACAAAACCTGATAATAAATATAGCAACGGTTCACTTTTAGGCGGAAAAGTAGGATTTTCTCACTGAGGTGATATGCATATTGATAAGGATACTGTATATACATTCCATTGGCTGGGCGCTGTTTCCCAAAGCACCTTAGAGCATCAAGAGGATGCACATTTTCAGTTCAACCTCAATGACAGTTTGAACTCCTGGCAGTGATAGTGCAACATCAACCACAGACAGGTTTGCCATCCACTGAACCAGCTGTCTCCCGTTCAGACCTCTGCCTGTTTTGATCATTAAAACAACTGATTCTACACACTTCATTTCTGAGTAGGTTTAGATGCAGTTGTTCCCTCTTTGGAAGCTTCTATCTTGTCCTTGGAGTCTACTTTCTCCTGTGCGGACTCTGCTTCGTCCTCTTTAGGAGGGAACATCCATGCCAGAGCAGCACCGGCCGTGCCGTCGCCACTCTGACGTGAGAAGCAAAGGAAGGTGGCCCAGACGAAGGCACAGCAGCCGGTGAAGGTGGTCCGCACGTACAGAGGCACCAAGGCAAAGTTCAGAAACTGAGGGAGACAGATAGTGAAATTAAATCATTGTACTTGTATATTACATTTTTACATATCCATAAATGATTCAGATATATTAGTTTCTTAAAATAAATAATTCATATGTACGTGTTGTTGTGAGATATATTGAGACATATTTCAACCCTGTTTCCAGAGCAACTATTGGCATTGTACGTTTCTGCAAACCATGAATTGCACATTGCAATGTAGCAGAAACCATACGTTTCAACAACACTGTGGTTAACGTATGCACAAAAAACACTTGGTTATGGTTAGGAAAAGATCATGCTTTGGCTTAAAATACCCAGCTTTCGTGGCACAATCGCAGCAGGACAAGGAGCGAGGTCTCTGTAAAAAACACCGCATTTCATGGCACTATCACCAGTGGAAAAATAGCGATGGGTCATTACAAAACACCCATGTTTGGTGCCTAAAAAGCCGCAGGAAACACAGCAATGACTCTCTAAATAACACTCAGTTTTGTTGTTTGTTGGTCTCAAACAGTGGTCTGCAGCCGTGGTGTTAGAAACACTGACTTGATATATATAAAACTTGCAAATGTAAAGTATTCGTGGTTTGTAGAGACAAACAATGCCAACATTTCATTCTGGCGACTGAGCTGAGTATTCAGCCCTTACTTTGCCAGATATGTGTTATAATTATACTTGGAATGGGTTTGAAAATGTAAGATTTTAAAAGTGAAGAAAATCTAAACCGCAAAGCCAGGCCAGCTATTAGGAAATATGGGCAGGTAGACAACATTTTCCAAAGTGGGCCCCTCATCCACACACTTTCCTGGGGGTTGGATATCCTGGGAATATAATCCAATTAATCATATTTTGACATGTATTTTGTATCTACTCTGTGTTAAGACCTTATGTTCTTATTCTGAAAAGCAGAGGTAGTCACATGGCCCCAAACATGCCCTCCAATAAATGATTAGAGAAAAGTAAAATCAAACACTGATTAAAGAAATGACTGCAAGGTATTAAATCATAAGCTCAAATTGTGTTGAACAATTTTTCCCTCATTTATTCGTTCAATCTTGAGGCTACTTTGATCAAATATTGGTCAAATTGTGAGCAGAACTGAAATAGTAAAGAGTATATGGCTGTAAACTCTCAGTTTAAGACTGTTCAGGGACTCCAGTATGCAGAAACATTGAAATACACCATTTTGAAACATGGCAATGTTCCTTTTTCCCTCACCAAAATTTAGCGTAATTTTGGGACATTATTTACCCTCCTTTCTGACAATAGCTTAACATGGTTGATCCTCTGTACCCTGGCCTCTGATCCTCTGTACCCTGACCTTTGTTTTAGGAGCCCCTGATTTTTGATGAGGTAATCTGACGTAGCTAGTCAGGCCGCAGTCTGCCTTTACATTAGCAGCACTTGTATGTTCTGTGCATTGGGTAACCGCCGTTCTCTGTTAGATGGACTGAACCATTTCACAACACCTGTAGAGGGTGGGAGTATCGGATGGCCTTTAGAATGTGTTTTAATGATAAATATACATTAAATATAAATATACATTAAATACATTTATCTATCATAAATACATACAATTTGTATCATCAGTGATATAAGTCAGTAAGTAAACTGTTGCACTTGATCCCATTTAAGGGTCAACCATAGGCCTTTTCATGGCCCCTCCTGGGGTCCACTTACTAAGCCACACGTCAGGTTTATCATGAGGTTGTGAAAATGACTGAAAGCTCTGAATCAGTCAATCATGTGGACCTTAGATCTTAGATTTTCTTCACTACATATTGTCCCCAAGGGTCAAGAATTAACACCAGTGCATGAGATGTTAATATTTACCTGCATAAATGGCCAGAACATCAGCCCCGTCTGAAAAGAGAGAAAGCACAAATCACTTGTAGACAAAGAAAAACGTCCACTGACACAGCTGAAACATGTGATGATAAAAAATTAAGCTATAATCAGAGCCCATACAGTCTTCCAAACACACTGAGCATCAGCTCTGGATGTCTGCACACAGAGAGCACACCACAATTTCTCATCTGTTTTGACTCAGGCACAAGTTAACTGTCACAACACCTCACAGCTTGGGCTCCATGTCACACACGAGCACTTAAAGGCGCTGGCAGGACGGACACACACAGCGACAGCCTGCTGCTCCCACTCACCTTATATGTGTTCAGGAATTTTTCCCTCCAGTCTTCAAAAATATCCTCCTTGCCCTCCAAGAAGCTGACACCTGGGTGAAAAAAGGACACAACACAGCTGAGCCTCTGACTGTCAGCTGGAAAATGATTTGACTGATGGAAGTTTCATTAGACACAGTTTAAGTGGACCATAAACACAGTATATAGTAGGAAGGGTAATCACTATAGCAACGTGTCACATCCTGTTTCCTCAAGCTGTGTTACTGATACACTGGTACAAATAATGGGCCTGGGTCCAGACCTTTGTCTCAGCTGACTCCACCGAGTTCAAGTTGACTGAAAACAGAGTATAACACATTGAGAATTATATCTAACATCAGGTTAATACAACAACAGCTATTTTTTGTTTTCCTCTTTGCTTTTTTGGCATCATATTTATAAGATTTTAGTAACTACATGCTTATTTTGCTGCATCATCCATATACCTGTTTAAATTTGTTTGATATTCAAATTAAAGCACTCTTGTGGTACTAACTACTACTTTTTCTAATGTAATATAATAGGACTTTTAAAGCAAGCATTTGATAGTATTACAAGTTCTTGGCATTAATGGCCATGTGCAACACTAATTATTTAGGTTTAATATAAAGGTGTTAGAAGGTTTACATCCTCCAAGTACAGTGACATCCCCAAAGGGACTAAGTAAAGCTCCATGGCCCCTGCTTGTACCCCCACTGGGCCCCCCAGCAAAGATAAAAGGAGGCCTACATTACTGACTTGGTGCGCTCATTTTTTAAGCTAGGCAGTGGTATCTTAGGAAACTAGACAACCAAAGGCATCCATTTGTACCAACCATGTCAGCATAGCTTGTTGGTGAGAGAACAACTGGTATTGCTATTTTCAAAGAGGTCCCTTGAACTCTCACCTCAAGATGTCTGAATGAAAATGGGTTCTGTGTGTACCCATGAGTCTCCCCTACACTTGAGGCTTGTTCCCAGTACATGTTCTTTCCCTTACAATCAATGTACTACTTTAAATTAAAGCTGTTTAAGGAAGAGGAAATGTAACCTATTTGAAGAACAGTGAGACAGTGTTGATTGTATATTAACATCAGTGTTGTCACTGCTGCCTCCTTTGCTAGGCTACTATCTGTTGTCACAACAAAGACAGAAAAGCTCATTTTTTGGGAGTAGATCGATCAGCAGACACTGGATGTTGCTGGCGAGTGTTGTGCTAATAAGCTTGTTGTTAGCTGTGTAGTCAACCCTCTGTTAATGCAGCTTTACATTAGCTACCTAACTAATGTAAGTGTCAAGATATTGTTGTCATAGAAACATTTCCACGCTGAGGAGGTCATCAAAAAAGGCACTGGAGTGCTTTTTTATGAAGCGCTGGCATGAAGCGCCTCCAGCGCCCTGCCACCATTTTCCTGCTGAAGAAATACTCTATGTGGACAGATGCCTAACATGCATAGATACATCAAATATTAAAACAGGGTTGTCGTGGAACCCATTAGGCCTGTGTCAACTGTACTATTATTAGTCTATGCACATTAATAATTAGTAATATTAGCCGTAAAATAAGAAACCAAAATATACCACCATGTAATTCTTTAACTTTCCTTGTCGATGTAGTTTTCAACTTGCTTGTAATACTTCAACAGCATAATGGAATCCCTGCTATTCAGTTGTTAGAGCCATTTCTAGCAAGTCCTACTTTCCTATTGTTTGTTGAGTCACTCTAATGCGCCACCTGACCTGCCATCTAGGGAACCTTTAATTAAAGGCAGCTGTGCTGAATTGAGTGTGGAGTGTGGAAGACGCCACAGGGTTACAGCCTTTAACCACCGTATTTTTGGTTAATCTTAGTTTTTATTGTTTAATTAAGTTGTTTAACACCCCGTTGATTTGAACTGTAAAGGCCTGTTTGTTTGGGGAGTTTTGTTTTCATTTTTTTTTAATGAGACAGTTCATAGCGTCATCTTGCAACTCTCCATACATCCTGCAAATCAGTCAACTCTACAACCAACCAAAGCTCCTGGATCGTCAAACAGTGAGTAAAACTAAACCAAAGACAGTGAGTTCATCATACCTACCGTCATGGCGTCTGAACTTATTTGGAGGCCGCAATAACTGTTATAGCTTTTGGTTTTGGTGTGCCACCCCAAGATTTTCAGTGACCCCATCTGGCCACCCCTGTAAAAAATATCTGGGAGCACCCCTGTCCAAGTCTTAACTCTACTAAACCTCTCATTCAAGACAATATCAAACCTAGTGTTATCTGCTTGGAGCATATTATCTGCAGTGTGATGACTTTCACCTGACCTCTGCTTGTCAAGCTTTGTTTCACAGGACAAGGAACAACTGCTGATCTTTGCGCTACATGAGATGAGCACTACAGGATTCGAGTTAAGTTACAAATTGACAGATATGCGATCAGACTTGAAGTCAACCATTAACTGCCCGGTAGACTCAGTGTGTCCTGGTGTGTGTCCCAGTCCCGTCCCAGCGCCCAATGACCTGTGTAGAAGACACTGGTAGCCAGCGGTGCCGCTAACGTCTGGTCCATCAGCAGCTTCCTCAACACCATCCGGACTGAAGTCCCGGGAAACCTTCGCTCCAGGAACCGCATCCAGAAGAAACTGAAGTTGCCATGGAAACTGAACGCGACCACGGCGACGTTCCGTGTTTGTCTCCAGTCCATTTCTTCCCTTCGCGCGAACCACTGGTGGACGAAGTCCCCTCCGGCGAAGAGACAACCGTACAACGTAACATTGGTGACCCATGGAAACCGACGAAACACCCGCCGCATTATTTTACAGTTACAGCCGCCCAGTTGAATAAAATATGGAGTTAGCAAAATGTAACGTTAGCTTAAAGTGACGTTAGCTTAATGTGTCAAATCACACCGGCGTCATCTCGCTCTTCATTTCCGTCCGGATTTCGATTATAAAAACGCTCACACAGTTTAACGACGACAAAGTGTATATGTTTCTCGCACTATGAATGTCATGAAGTCATATAATCTCAGATAGGATACTTGCTGGCTGGTCGTACACCATCTCATACCGGCACGGGACTGTCAGTCCACCACCGGCTGGGTCTGCTCAATCTGCGTAAAATCACTACGCCCCTTTTTACGTGAAAAAACTGACAGTGCGCTCCAGAGTTCAAGGGCGGAGCGAAACAAGAGATCAACCGGGGGCAGCTTCAGTGAAATAAACCCCAGTTTAATATCCGCCATAATACTTTCAGTGGAAGCTATAAATGTTAGTGAATTTACAAGGAGGGCTTTATCATCCACTACCTGACAGTCAAGTAACATGTAACAACTGATACAGGATTTTTGGGCTAATACAGATGTTGATATTTGAGAGTTTAAAAAATCTGATAGCTGATTCATTCATTTACATGAGGGACTGTTCTTTACTTATCAGTAGAGGTGGGTAGGTGCAGTATGTTTGTGTTTTGACCCTCCCTGAAGCTATAATTATTTTTTCTTTGAGTGACTGGCGGAAAATGCATGACCCTTCCTCTACTGTAAATTAGTTATTCAGTTTTTAAATCTTAGCTTTTGGTGTTAAAAAGTTAAAAGAAGACTAAATCCTGGAGTTGAAAAAATTAAAAAGAGTTTTTTCACTCTTGTCATGCATGCCGGTTAGTTAGTGCTAATGCTTTAATTTAGACCAAATTTTAAAAGAGATGTGGAATAAAGAGATTTTTTTTTTCATGAAATATCATTATTTTAAGATCAGATTTTTTTTTCTGATGGAAGTTTGTCACACATGATGTGTCCAAGGACTGACAGAAATTTTAAAATGCAATGATAATTTCAGTTTTTACAATTTGTGGCTTTGATAGGGTAAAGGTAATTTTCGGTGCTTTTTTAAATAAGAAAACATTCCTCCAAAATTTGGAAGTTTAAAAAAAATCTAGGGTAAAATAAATAAAACAACCTAAAAAAGCATTCCTTCAAAGTGCTTCAAAAATATTTGACATGCACCATTTCTGTACTGTTGTTACCAGAAGTTTAATTTATGGGGGGGACACAAGGGACATGTCCCATGCACTTCTGCAGAGGGCAGTTTTGGACTCGACTTTTTACAGCCCAGAAACTATCATTATGTTAAAGAAAAAAAATCAGAAACAGGAGAGACTGCCCCACTGTGCTACTTCACACACATTTATGAAAGTATGACCATTTTTTGGAAATCATTTATTGTGTCTGTCTGTGACTCAGCAGGAACAGCTGAGATCTCAGCAGTTGATAGACAGGAAGCAGGGACGGCATGAGGCATGTGGAGAGGTGAGTGAATTATAAATTATAAAATGAAGTGTTACTGTTCAGGAGGTCAAACTACAGATGGGTGATGAATTAAAACAAACATGAGGTGTCATAGTATGGAGTCAGGCCACCATGCCAACTCTATTGGAAGGATGAACACCATTCCTCCACAAGATATTACCTCATTTGTGTTTCCAGTAGGGTAGGTCAATATATTGATCATTTTCAGCACTTTTTGCTGTATTAAATATTTTTTTATGACCATCTATTTCAGTAAGCAGAGATTTTAAAATTATGATTGTGTTTTGTTTTTCCTCAGGTAGGGGTATTTGTGCCTGAACTGTGTCCCGACCAGCACTGAAATCAACTGGACTGTTACTTGTTATTCATCAGTCAATAGGCATATACTGTACGGTATGTCAGCCCAGCCAATTTATTTGCCAGATGTTAATGTGTAATGTGATATGTAGTAAAACCCACAAATGAAAATGATCTCAAATGGCACTAGATGCTTCTATTGACATGTTGAACTAAAAAAAACCAAACATATATCCAGCCTTCAACTTCATTCACTCTGTACATAAAACATAGAGACGACCATTTCAAACCACGTGACCATTTACATTTATTTAGCAACAGGTACAGTATGTTCACAAGTTGCAACAAGTTGCACTGAATGCTTTAAGCACCTTGCAACGTTCTGAATAACACAACTGATGAAAAGGCCTTATACAGTATATGGTGTTGTTTCCATTTTTACAATTTGGAAAAAAGAAAGACAAAGCTAGAAAAATCATATTTTGTTGCGTTTGACAAGAATCCACATCATCCTTCGCAAATTACTACACACATTTGCACATGCAGTTCCCTAAAACATTCATAGCCAAGTATACAGCAGTATGTAGAGTATGCGATGAAAGATCATATTCCATTTTCATCAGGAAGGTGCATTTGTAGAGAAAAATAAACTTTACTCAACTCTTCAACAATGCAGAGTGTAGCATTAATGCTGTCTTCACTGTTATAAACAAAGTGCTAAAATAACCCCCATTAAATACATTTTATACATACATTTCCAAAGCCCACCTAAGTTTAATTTAGATTGATTAAATACCCTCCAGAAATGTTTTGAGATGGGCAAAGTTTGATTTCCCGTCGATGCATTAACTGACAACATTAACCAATAGACAAAAATAAAAAGGCAATTAAATTAAGTTTGAATTCTACAAGCTGATTGACAGTACTAGTATAAACTAACAATGGGTGCATGCAAGGTAGGAAACGAAAAGAAAAATGCTTTGGAAAAAGTACAAGTTGTAATTTTGGGCCAAAATCATACAAAGTATAAGTACTGTCTTTTAACTGGACATAATGTTAATCATTGCCTCCTATAATCAGAAAAGATAAGCACAGTAGAACATTAACCTTGACTTGCTGCAACACAGCAGGTGGTGTAAGGTGCAGATTTTACACCACTTCACAAGAGTGGAAACGTTAACTGTTACAGGCATAAAGAGAATCACTTGTACTTCCTCTGCTCTCTCTACTGGACCAGCCAGATGAGCCAGGAGAGCCACTCAACATACATACATACATAGAGTATGGTCCAGCCAAGGGGCTGCCTCCATGTTAAGACACGATGAACAGAAAACAGACAGCGGGTGGATGGGTCACAGTGTATCCATTGAGCTGAGAGGCAAAAAACAGTCAGGTTCCATGTTAAGGTCCAGTGAGAGTTAGGAGGAGGATCTATGACTAGACAACTAGACAACCCTCTCCCAGTCGCCTGTCTCGGTCCTGTGGTAGAGCTGTGGCTGACCCGCGGGGAACAGGCTGTCAGAGTTGGGGTGTTCTAACAGGAACTGGATGGTGGTCTTCATGTGCTGGACAAAGTGCGGCGGCTCAGCCATCGGAGAGGTGGACAGGTACTGGGCACAAGAAAGACATACCAGAGTCAGAGTTTGTATTAAGGCACTTTCTTGGGCTGTATTCGCAAAGCTTCCTAGTACAAGGAGTTGCTCTTAGTGACGACATCCTAAGAACATTTTTAGAATTATGGTGTTTTCTCAAAGGCTGTGTCCACCAAGGTATTTTTTCCTGAGGCCAGCGTAGTTTTGGAATTCTTTCTGTCTGCTTTTGTCAATGGGAGCGCTGTGCTCGAAGGGGCAAAGGGGCACTGGTAGGGATGATTTGTGTCTGTTGCAACCTTCTATTAGCAGAACGATCACACTAACAATTACAGCGCTTTCACAGTCTCATATTGTGACGCAGTTCATTTCATTCCCACTGGGTGTCCACACCTTGCAGGCTCACTAAAGCTGCAAAAGACCCAGAATTCCTCTGAGAACTTTCCTATATCACTCCTTAAGTAGGACTCCTTTTTTAGAAACTTTTAGGCTAAGTTAGAAGCTCTCTGAAAGTACTCCAAGAATGTCTGTGACTACGGCCACTGGATTGCTGCTTTACACTCACTTTTTTGAGTGTTATAGAGGCTTTGAGTGAAGCATGAAAAATTGTATAGTATAACAAAGAATGAAGTAGATCACCTTTAAAGGGCCACTGTGTAAAATGGGTTGAAAACAGTGACATCAGTGGTCAAATTCTAGATTGCAGGGCTCACTCGCTCACCCCTCCTGTCGGGTAAATGACGGTGGCCTCATAGGGACAAAACGCCTTGCACACGAGTTTTTCAGGAGTAGGTCTATCTAGCGACGAGGTGAATGTTTATTTAGAAATCTAAGCCATGTTACGATATTGTAATGAATCCCTCACGAGCAGGAGACCAGAGGAGCGTTCGGGAAAAAGGCCCGTTTATTTGAGCACTCCAGAAACTCCGGTAACACTCCAGGGGGTAAAAGACTCCGTCCCAAACTCTGACTCTTCTAGCGTAACA
>NC_065510.1:10756918-10800879 GCF_006386435.1 Epinephelus moara | reverse complement strand
CTGCCGTACATACATGGCGGCGCAAGATGGCAACCTCTCTAAAGCAAGGCCCTTGCTATATATATATATAAAAGCATAATTATAAGGCTATGAAAACCAAACAAATTTTATTTTATAGTGATTATACACTTGTATAAACATATTAATGGGTAGAATATTCAGATTCAGATTCAGATTGACAATAAACCATGCCAAATATTACACACTGGCCCTTTAATTACTTCCACACTCCCTTACCTTTAATATTGTGTCATCATCTTGTGACAACCAGAAGGCAATATCCAGATTTGGAGACCACTTGCAAGGGCCGATTTTAACAACCCCTCGACTTGAGTCATATATGTCAGCCATCTGCAAGGGAAAAAAAACATTCATTGTATTAACACGCTTTGGATTGAGACTGTGCCTTTTTAATTTTACTAAATAAAACAATTACAACATTATTAATTTAGAGGGAAATCAGTATTCTTTGTCAGTTTATTATTATAATCTTCTAAAAAAATACATAAAACAAGGGGCTACAAGTTTTTGCATGACATAGAGAGACTTAAAAATATGTTTTCATGCCACACCTGTGGAGTTATTCCATTAACAATGTTTTTTAGAATCTTGTAGTACCTGTCCCCCAGTGAAGGTCCTCGCTGATCGCAGCTCCTCTGCAGGTCCTTTACGAGTGAAGGACGAAGGAAACACATCTCCTGTTTTGACATTTACACCTGTGCAGAGGACTGATATTAGAGGTCACGTCATGTACCATGAGAGCCTTGTTCTCAATCTGTAGCATATTTATCACTTACCCATCCCATACACTACAGGCCTGTGAGTTTCATCAACAACAATGTCATTCATTTCTACAGGAACAGAGAGCAGAGAGGGTTAATGGTATGAAGCATTGACTAGTATAATATTTTTAGTCAAACATGTATCAAAGGTACCTGTGATGCAACATGTTTCCAGATGAATATCCTCTTTCTGTTTCTGGAACGCTGCTGTAAAGTAAAAAGAATCTTTCTAAGTGTTACAAAGCTCATACGCTGCCAGTATAATATTACAATGAGACACAGGGTGATTTGAAAGACTATACCCAGTATGTTAAGGCTGAGTTTATGGGATGTTTTTGACTCATCATTAAATCCCCCGGCAAGGTGGAGCTCAAGTCTGCATAACAGAAAGTTAAGGAAATAAATAATATCTGGATAGGATGTACACTTTTATTATGCATGTTTATTTTTTTGTGTATTTCATACCTGCCCTCCTTGCTGACGTTACTCAGTGACATCACAGCTTTCACGAGTTGTGGGACTTCAGACCAGGTGCTGGAACCATCACAGTGAGCGAGGCAAACCGCTCCACTTCCTAAGAAATAGCAAACCATGACAGACATTAAAAAGTCATTTCTGACTACAGTGTATACACAGACAGAATAAGGCGCACAGTATGAACCTAATTAAAAGAACATTACCGGTGTGTCGCAGCACAACCAAATGGCAGGTGGTGGCATCATCAGATCCAATTACTGAGACACAGTCTGTGATAGGCAAGATAAAAAACATGTATTATCATTATCATCCAGAATTGTTATGGCTATCTGGGAGTTAATAAGAGGCCAACAAATGTTGTTATTGCAGAACTTCACATCAAACAGCTCCCAACAGTCCTTATTAAATAAACATGAATCTGAACTTACTGCATTAAAGACCACTGAGGCTTCTGTTGGTAATTGCTGAATACTGACTTGGCTGAGGTCTATTCTTCTAAGTGACTTTCACCAAACCCGAGGGTACATTTGTCGAGTTTTCATAGCTATTGGCCTATATAATATCTACAAATAAAATTCATAATAACCTTTGGCTGAGCTGAGTACAGAGAAGGGTTGATATTAAGATGATTTGTTCCAAACATCAGGCTTTACTCACTGTCTGCTGGTGTCGTTGCAGCGAACTCTCTTTGTTGGACATACAAGAGGCACTTTGGGTCGACATCAACGAGTGGCCTGGAGCGAAATGTTCTTGCATTTTCCTGTGACATAACAGCAAAAATGTGTTACTTAAAAGGGACAGATCACACCAAAAGAAAAAAGAAAATCCCCTTACGTGAAGTGTTATTATCAATCTAGATAGTTTTGGTGAGAGTTGTCGAGTGTTGGAGAAATTTGCCGTACAGTCTGTCTGCCTTTTTTCAGATATAATGGAACTATATGATACACTCTAAGTGGCAAAGAAATACATTTGAAAAACTCAACAGCAATGTCTCTTTCCAGAAGTCATGACCAGGTTACTCAAGATAATCCACAGACCTTGTTGTGAGTAGTTTCATATATGAACTATTTTCTTTCTGCCAAACTACACCTGCTAACGGTATTGCCGCGCAGAAGAAAGCATACATCTTCTGCTAGCTCACCTAGCACCACTGAGCTAGCTAAGATTACAGCTCAAGCTGGCATGAGCCTCTTGTCCATGAGTAAATGCATGCTTCCTTTTGCACAGTGATAAAGTTGGTGGGTGTAGTTTGGCAGAAAGAAAATAGCTCCTACATGAAACTGCTCACAACAAGACGTGTGGACTATCTTGAATACCCAGGTCATGATTTTTGGAAAGAAACATTGATGTTGAGTTTTTCAAATGTATTTTTTGACACTTTGAGCACCACGAGTCCAGTGCCATCTAGTTATATTGTACTGGAGAGAAAGCATTTATCTCTATGGCAGATATCTCCAACACTTGGCAATGCACACCAAAACAATCTAGATCAATAAATAGCACTATAGGTGGAAGGAAAATAGGTATTTTTCATTTTAGGGTGAACTGTCTAAAAAACTAACTAACTAACAAATGTCAAGGCTTTGTGGACTTGTCATACTGAAAGGAAAAGACTATCAGGCTCAGATCTTCATCAGTGTTACTTCACATTTATCAATAAAGACTACAAAAAACTTCATCTTTGGGATCATATTGGTCTTATTATTTGACAACACAATTAAGTTTTATAGTTGTCATATAATAGGAAAATGTAGCCTTATCTTCCAACTGAGGACAGAAAGGAATCACTAAATTTATCTTTAAATAAAAAAGTAAACACCCTTGTATGTCAAAATTATATTCCATTACGACCATACAGAAGTCATCAAAAGTTTTTTAACATCTTAAAATATTTGCCAGCTTAGTCAGCTGTCAGGTGTGTTATATTCCCATTTCTTTCTTTTTAAGTAGGTTTAAAATATCATTTTAGGGCACATTAAGTTACACTTCCTTAGCTACATGTCGCAGAAAAAATTATGACAGTTTGTTGTATTATCTCCGACTGCCATCAGGTCTCAACCAAATCCCGTTCATAAAATTACCATTTCACTTTAACATTAACAGCCAGCCTGTCATAAAGTGTTTACTTACAGAAAAGTTCGAATAAAAGCAAGCAGTTTGTCAGCAAGCTAAATTTAGCCACACTTTCTGGAAACAAACCTGTAAATGTGGATATTTGTCGAACAGTTCCGCTGTGGAGCTTATGCGGTCAACTCCTCTCTTTTGAATTAACAACGGCATTTCCGTACGCGACGTCCACTTTAAAATCCACTGGTTATCATACTATTTTAAATACCACTAAATTCATATTTTTATGGCTTAATATCTCATATTATAGCAGCACACACCAACTGTCCATCCCGAGGACGTATTATTAGACCTGTCTATTCGGTTGAACTTCCTGGGAGGCTGTCTTCTTCTTCTTCTTCTACTGTTTCAACGGAAATAGGGCTCGCGGTTTCTGACACACCGCCACCAACCGTTAAAAAGCACGAACACGTACACGAATCATATTCACCATTAAAACGTAGGGAGTATTTGTACGTAGCGCTCGTTCTTTCGAAATGAAGCTACGTAGAATTACTAGCTGAAGTTACGTCGCTGAAGAGGGCAGGGAAGCAGCCGTTTAGCTACGTGACGCACACAACAATAGTTCACCAAATTTCGAAATTAAGCGTAATTATAGTCTAATATAAATACTTTTGCTAGTGTAAATTGCGCATTACTGCAGTTTCTATTTGCGAACAACGCCGAAGTAACGCTAAAGCGTACGTAACGATTATAACGTTAGCGGAGATAGTTTACTTTTTTCGACATGAGAGGGGGTTCTTCCTACGGAGACAGAGACAGAGACCGTGGACGAGACAGGTAAGTTTGTTGTTAATATTTGGACATAACACACACATGTTTGTAACAATATTAGGTGCATAATGTGAAGATATCACAGGCAGGAAATTTGACCCAAAGCCGTGACCGTTGAGACTGGTCTCTCAGTAAGTGCAACACGAAAGCAGAAAAGCTCAAACCTCCTGAAGGCCTCTCTCCAGGCAGTTTGTGGTTAGTTTCACTGTAAACATTGCAGTCGTAGAGGTCATGTTATCACCAAAGTCTGTAGACTGAAGCACAAACATTTACTGGTCACCGAAACTTGCGTTTTTGTCGAAATTCCGCAGTAATTGTTATAGCCTCAGTCATCATAATTATCAGTTATATGATGCAAACTGAGCTGAGCATTAGCTCTGATAATTTTAGCTGAAAAACATCACTATAATTGGTTTTACAGTTTTTGTCACTTCTTGCACGTCAAAGCACATAAATTAGACACTGTTCCTTACAAAATCAAATTAGTGGGTCTAGGATAAGTGTATTACATAATTGCACTTTTAGATAAACAGTACAAGAAACGGATAGATACATGCAGAGGCGCCACCGCGCTAGGGAGGGCCATGGCCACCCTGGGTTGCAACAGTATGAGATTTTCACGGTATGATAACTATCTCAGAAAATATTGCGGTTTCAAGGCATTACAGTATTACAGAATTTATATTATCGTCATACAGAATGACCCTTGAAGGAATAAAAATAGAAGGGTTATTTTTGGTGGAACAAATGTTATATTACTATAATTGAGACTTGAAACTATTTTGTAAATGGAACTACATGTAAAAAGAGTGTCCTCTTTGAAAATAACTAAAAGAAAGGGGAGATTATCCGTCTAGTTGCATTTTTTTTCAATATCATAGATAAGTACATGTGTACGATATGATAATCGTCAACTTGATATGATAACCATCCACTTATGTATCATGGTAGCCTATATCTTAAAACCCGTATATTGCCGCAACCCAATTGTGTTATTTATTTTATGCATTGCAGTTTTACTGTGATGTATTATAACCAACAGGTGAAGTCAAAGGCAAATTGCCTCATTTTGTGGACAGTAAAGATCATTACTATTATTATTATAATTGGCATGACAAGAGCAAATATGTCAAAAACATAAAGTACATTGCTGCAGGTAATGCCGTAGCCTGCCTTGCTGTTAACTATTGCTGTGTCTCTCAGGCCACGGTTTGGGCCCATGAGCAGCCGGAGTGGACCTCCACCTATGAAGTTTGGGAATCCAGGTGAGCGTCTCCGTAAAAAGAGGTGGAACCTGGACGAGCTGCCAAAATTTGAGAAGAACTTCTATGGTGAACATCCAGAAGTCCAGCGCATGAGTCAGGTAAATCAAAGAACTGACAAAGTGTTGATCATATTTCCATCAGTATCGCTCATTTTTCACAGTGGCCATCAACAGTTGTGTTGTAGTTGCAGACAATTTAGATTAACAAAGGTATTTAAATAATTGATACACCCTGTCCAAATATATGTTCTCTTTTTCTTCCCCCCAGTATGATCTGGAAGAATTTCGCAGAAAGAAGGAGATCACGGTCAGAGGCTCCGGCTGTCCAAAGGCGGTCACTGCCTTTCACCATGCACAGTTTCCTCGTTAGTAAACCATACGTTACACAAACTATAATGTCTGTACAAACTATCTCTAGCATGTACAATAAATAATTCATTCACTTACTCCAGCATTTCGGGACTTTAAAATATAATTTTTGTGTTTGTTTGTGCCCCATATATGGTAAATTTAAACAAAGCAATACAATTAGTCTAAATGACCAGGTGGAGTGTACGTAAGTTTCATGTTCAGAAGAAGAAAATGCTTTTGAGGACTGTCCTTCGGCTGCAAAGACTGATAGACAGAAACCACAGTAAAAGTCCAATAGTGTAACCATCATGTTGATTGTCTCCCTCCTCCTTCTGACAGAGTATGTGATGGATGTGCTGTTGCAGCAGAACTTCAAGGAGCCAACAGCAATCCAGGCTCAGGGCTTTCCTGTGGCCCTGAGCGGCAGGGACATGGTGGGGATTGCCCAGACTGGCTCCGGAAAGACACTGGCGGTAAGGCTACCTGGCCTTCACCCCACCCTACATAGTGATGACACTTTATTGTAGTGATGGGCATAACGATTCTTTTCACAGTATTGTTTTTGTTAGAGTTGACACGTGAAAATGTTTCTAACTTTTAGAGTTTTGATACTTTTTGTGAAATATGGCGTCAGTTTCTCTGTGACGCTCTGTTAAAGTACATGCACATTCAACAGCTAGTGTTTCCTGCCACACAAAACTGTATTTTGTTTCATTACCAGTCATCATGATTTAGCACAACATGTATGATGTGTAGGTAGGCTATGTTAGTTCAATAGGACGTTAGTGAAATGTCACAGATCTGTCGTTCATTGAGGAGTAAGTAGCAGACGTCCCAGTTAATTCTGCAGCCTTGTGCTAGGTTCAGGGGTGTTGAAATAATCAGAAAATGTGTTCTTAATCATATTTCATAGCTCACCTGATGTGTTTGTTTTGCTCTTCATTATCAAAATGTTGTTTAAATGCTCTGAGCAATGAAATACAACACATCTTCTTAGTAGCATCCACGTTGATTCCACATTACAACTTTAAGCTCATGGAAGAATGACACAGTGGTCTTGACTCTTGTCCGATTCCATTGGTCCTCCTTCTTTTATTTAGTGCCATTGCTGCTCTACCTTATGACACGTTACAGATTTATGAGCACTCTGACGTTTGACAGCCCATCACAACGTCACTTGATGTTTAATTGAAAGTCATAAAAAGTGTATTTGCATAGCACATCTCACAGGATATGAAGTGTTGACAGCTAAACATAAAACTGCAACAGAAAGACATGAACACGAAGAGCAGTACGACTGCAATACAATGTTTGAACAGAGAGTTCAAATAATGACACGATAGTGGGATTCAGTGTTGTGTTTTTGTGTTCCCTGCAGTATCTTCTTCCTGCTATTGTACACATCAACCACCAGCCCTATCTGGAGAGGGGAGATGGCCCAATTGTGAGTGCAAATTCCATATGTGTTATTATGTTATATAGAAGTGTTTCCTCTGTTAGTGTGCGCACACAGTCTGTTTGTTTAACCTCCCTCATTCCTCTTCTTCCTGTCCTCTTAGTGTCTGGTACTCGCTCCGACCAGAGAGCTGGCTCAGCAGGTTCAACAGGTTGCATATGACTACGGCAAGTCTTCCCGGATCAAAAGCACCTGTGTCTACGGTGGAGCACCCAAAGGACCACAGATTCGAGATCTCGAGAGGGGTGGGTGTGGTTGTAGATGGACACATGTAATGGATTATTCAAAATAATTTGAAATGCATAAAACCCTCCTCAGTATACAGTTTATACTTAGGCATTGCGACTACTTTCCCAGCTTTGGTGTTGTGGTAGCACAGTGTTGCTAAAACAGTCCACAGCTGCTGCCTGGTATTTTAGCCCACACTGTTCCTTGTGAGGTTTTGGGTGTAGACAGGCCTGACAGCAATTGTTGGACTACTTATACAGAAAGTGGCGCACATGAAAAAAATCAACAAGCAGAGGGGACATTGTTCTGCCTAATCATCTAATAACGTGTGTATCTCTATCGTTTTTTTTTTTGTTTTTTTTTTATGTGCTGATTTTGTGTGATTCCAGGTGTTGAGATCTGTATCGCCACCCCTGGTCGCCTTATTGACTTCCTGGAGAGTGGGAAAACTAACCTGCGGCGCTGCACCTACCTCGTGCTGGATGAGGCTGACCGCATGCTGGACATGGGCTTTGAGCCACAGATTCGCAAGATAGTGGACCAAATCAGGGTAGGACAAAGGCTCGGTTACCATGACTGCTGACTTTGAAATGATTACATTGGCATATTTAAAGTGGAAACAGACAAATTTTCAAATTTTCCCTCGTAGCATTTCCAAGTGATATTGATGGCGTTGCAAAGACAACCAGAATGCTTTCCATTTTACTCAGAGCCTAGCAGCTTCTACTGCTTTCCACAGTTGCTTTGGTTGTTCCACAGCCAATTCTGCTACTGGGAATAATAATGTAGCCAAGGGTTACAAGTTGTGCTTAGGTAGTGAAATAATAACACAGAGGCTCCATAGTCTGAACTAAGATTGCACATTCATGCACTGGTGGCCAGGGCTACCATACAGGTGCCACTTACTCATTACACAGTTGGGGTTCAGTATCTTGCCCAAAGATACTTTGACATTCAAATTGGAGGAGCCAGGGATCCAACCATTGAGCATTGACCCACTCTACCTCCTGTGCCACAGTCACCATAGGTATTTACGCTGCCTCACTGCTAACCAGAGGGAAGTTAAATTAACTCAAAGTATTTTACCAAGACGCAACTCAACAAACAGCTTGCAGTAACTGCAGAAAACTTACATTCATACTCTTTGGCAACTGGGGATAGCTACTAATAGCTACCAGGGAAAGTAAAAGCGCTATCCTTCCTTTTTTGGTTGCACAATGGTTGACACACTTCCCTTGTGCCTTAAATTGAGCCTTCATTTTTCCCAGAGAAAGTACATGTTGGCAGACAAAGTTGTATAGTGATAGAGAGGCTCGTTCTATACCTATTACACGGCGCAATCAATATACTTTATAATGATAAGTTAAAGCAAAAAACATGTCTATGTGCACTTTAATGTAGAGGTGTTTTTCAGTTAAATCAGTTGCATGCTTTCTCTCTCTCTGTCTCACAGCCAGACAGACAGACTCTGATGTGGAGTGCAACCTGGCCAAAGGAGGTTCGGCAGCTTGCCGAGGACTTCCTGAGGGACCACATTCAGATTAATATTGGTGCTCTGGAGCTCAGTGCCAACCACAACATCCTGCAGATTGTCGATGTCTGCATGGAGACTGAAAAGGACCAGAAGTAAGGATAGCCAGCGAGAACATGTCTGGCTTAAAATGACACTATGTTATGATTATGTTATTAACTGCTATGATAGTGTTACAGAACATGAGCTCATCCTTTCACTCACTTGACACTGAGCTTAGTACCACTGATGTGCTTTGATTGTCTCTCCCTGTCTGCAGACTTTTTCAGCTGATGGAGGAGATAATGGCTGAAAAAGAGAACAAAACAATCATCTTTGTGGAGACGAAGAAGCGTTGTGATGATCTTACCAAGAGGATGAGGCGGGACGGGTGAGAAATGACTGTCTGTTATGAAACAACATCTAATACATCATCATCTAGGATGCATTATGCACATATTTGACAGACAGGAGCTGTTCAGTGTTCACTAATCTTCCCACTTCATTATGGTTTTGTTTTCTAGGTGGCCAGCCATGTGTATCCATGGAGACAAGAGCCAGCCTGAAAGAGACTGGGTACTCGGAGGTAAGAATACTTGTAATACAATGGTACCACTTCTCTCTAGCCCTTTTTGTACATCATTGTCTTGCCGAAACCAGTATGCTGTCATATTTGTAGGCATACTTGCCAACCTTGAGACCTCAAAAATACAAAGGATTTTGATACCAGGCTAGGGATGTGGAGGTCCTACCCCAGAAAAACTGATAAAATAATTTGCTGCTGTGACATGAGCTTGCATAAATTTCTGGCATAAAGTAATATTCATGGGTTTACATTCATTCATTTCGTCGCATTGTGCGACCCCCCTGCTTGACGCAAAAATCAATGGGGCAGACTTTATAAAATGCAAGCCCTTTTCCTTTAAAATTTTCTGTAAGAAACCAGAATTATTCTTTCCAGGATGTCGGAAATTTCTTACTTTTCTCTCTCTTCTATTCTCCATTTCTTCATCTCTCACTCACTGAGGAGGACAAAGCGTAAACAGCTCTTTGTCATGTGCATGCTAGGAAAAGACATTTGGTGTAGCTGTATTGTTGTCTGACTTTTACAGTCGTGGGATTTATAGATGCTTTGCAGTATTAGCAACAGGTTGTGATAACAAAAAAGGTGTTAAAAATAATCTGGAGAAACACTGGAGAATTGTGACCCAGGAGGAAGTCCTAGGAAAATCGTGAGGGTTGGCAAGTATGCCTATAGGGCCCATGGATAATACAGAGTGTGAGTGGTGATTATTTCCATGTTAAATTTATATTAATAATATGTTTAATTTTACAGAATTTCGGAGTGGCAAAGCTCCGATACTGATTGCTACAGATGTGGCCTCTCGTGGTCTGGGTATGTCTGCTCACACACACAGTTAATGCTGCATCATCTCTCATATTATTGTCTCTTCTCTCATTTTTTCTACATATTTCTGTGACTTATATTTTTTCTGTAACTAGTATTAAGTGTTATACACGTATAGAGGAACACTATATAGAGTCAATAGAGTTAATTGATGTGTGCATAGCAATTAGTATTTTGACCAATAGGTAAGTATACTACAGATGAGGCCAGCTGGATCTGGCAATTGTTTTGTAAAAACAAAATACATTTTTAGCAAGTGACAAATTTCTGCCTTTTACAATTGCCAGGTTGATTTTTATTATAGGTCTCACGCTAGGAATTTTCCATAATACATAAAGTTTGTAGTATTGCTTTCAATAGACATGTGGAAATAACAAAGAAAGTGTAATCCATTTGAATTTGTTGATGTACAATGAGATGAATCAGCACATTACATTTAAGAATCTCCCTTACTATTTACGACCTGACATTTTTTAGTGTGGAGCCTGCAGGCTCTCTGCTCTGCTGGGTTTATAGTCTGTTTCTTGTTACTGCAGTTAAATGGCTTCCTTCAACCGGGGCTCTTTGGCACGCACACTCCTGAAAGGAGGGCTGTGTGGGGCAGATGCTCCTGCACACCTTTTCTTATCTCTCCTTTATTAAATAATCAAATAAGGATGCTGCTCATACTACCCGTTTCCACATATAAGATACACCAATCAGCCACAACATTAAAACCACTGATGAGTGAAGTTGATAACATTGATAATCTTGTTATGATGCAATGTTCTTCTGGGAAACCTCTGGTCAACTTGACACACATCACCCATCAAAACACTGTTGCAAGACTGAGCACACTCTGTAATGGCAGTGGCCCCCTTGCAGGACAGCGCACCGTGCCCTACACAGAGCTCAAGGCGGCAACCTGGCCTCTAATTTCCCCAGATCCCAATCTGATCAAGCACATGCAACGTGCTGGAAGAGGTCAGATTCATAGAAGGCCCCGTCACAACCCACAGGACTCAAGGACCCCACAGGACACCCACCTATCGAGGCATGGACACAGGAGACCTGGGGCACTGGTGTGTCCCATATATGCTCAATCGGATTGGGATAAGGGGGATTTGGAGGCACTGCTATTGCGGAGTGCTGTTGCCATTAGGGGGTGCACTTAGCCAGCAGCTGTTTTTGGGTGGGAGTTTCATGTTGGGGCATGCACATAAAAAGCCAGGATCCAAGATTTCCCAAGAGAGCATTGAATTGTAATGAGATGATCAATGTTATTCACTTCGCCTGTCAGTGGTTTAATGTTTTGGCTGATTGGTGTACATAAGATAATATATTGTGTAGGTGCTCAATTAATGTAATTCTGCAAAATGATTCATATTGTTATGTTTTGCAGATACATATGAGTAGGACAGTAGCAGCTGAATTTTCTGCGTTTCACCAACAGGAAGGCTTTGATCTAATTTCTTGGCAGGATAAATGTGAGAAGGGGGGATGAGTGAAGATCTTTGACATCCCTATGACCGTATCCTTGTTCTTTTTTCCCCTCTTCTCCTCTCAGGGTTTGGCAGCACACGGCAGCTGTAACAGTCTGCGCTGCTGTCACTGCCCCCTCAGTCATGTTAAAGTAGAAGCTCGGCTAGGTTTAGATGGATTAAAGCCCTCTTAGTCCTCATGGGTAACTAAGATCCCCCTGCCCAGTATTGTCAGAGTTTTAAATCCAACGAGCCTTCCTTGGGAGCAGCCTGAGGTTCCTGTTTGTCTGCCCTTCAGTCCGTCCCAAAAAGCAGACAGACAGGGGAGAGAGAGTTAGACGGGCTCGTCTGGATCCAGTCCTGGCCAGGGTCTGAGGAGGGCCCTGCAATGCAGCGAGAGAGCAACAGAACCAGCCGTTGTGTGTGTGTTTAACGGTTCTGCTCCCGTCTGACGTTGCTGGTGTGTGCAGAAGGTGAGGGATGAATCCTGTCTCCCTCCCCCTCAGCCCCTCACTATAAACCAGGACTGATCAGGGGGAACTGACTACCTTTGTAAAAACATCCTAAAGGGGGTAAGTACCTCACCTCCCCTTTCTCTTAACTCCTCCATGAGCTCACCACACATCCACGTACTTCCATCGTGCTTATGTTTTAGTCCAAAGAATAGCAGCCGGCACATCGTCATTCTGTTATTCAGTAGGTCAGGGTTGGTGAAATGGCTTCCGTCTGTCATGATGGAGGGGAAAAGGTCGACGTATTGATCAGCAGTGCTGTCAGAGCCCCACGTCTTCTGTAATAAGAAACAGACTCCTCGTCTTCACATGTTTTGACCAGTAATCACATTGGTGTGAAGATTATGAAGCCTAAACATGGTTTCTGTACAGCTCAATTTCAAAAACCTCAAGTTCAGTTTTATCTGTACTGGATTTAAATCAATTATAACGGTGTTAAACTGAAGAAAATGTTTTGATGTATGGATTTTTGCTCGATTTTCTGACAAAGCAGGTAAGTTATTCTACTTGTTTAGATTTTTATTAACAATATATCTTTGTTAATGAACAAAATTAAAGATTAAATTAATAACATATGTATACATACAGTTTATATGTATATTAATTAATTAAAATACAAACCATCAGCTTTTGAAGTGGAATTAAAATGATCAACTCTTCCTCCAGAAGCTTTTCCCCCCCTTGAGACTATCATGTCTTTGCTTTCCTCCACGCTGTAAAACCATTCATTCACTATCCAAAAGATGTGGAAGATGTCAAGTTCGTCATCAACTATGACTATCCCAGCTGCTCTGAGGATTACGTGCACCGTATTGGACGTACGGCCCGCAGTACCAACAAGGGCACTGCCTACACATTCTTCACCCCAGGGAATTTGCGCCAGGCGCGAGACCTTGTCCGGGTGCTAGCGGAGGCCCGGCAGGCCATCAACCCTAAACTGCTTCAGCTGGTGGAATCTGGGCGTGGTGGTGGAGGAGGCGGTAAGACGGACTTAAAGCTACAGTTGATAACTTTTATGAAAATAACTTTGTGTCGTATTTGTTGAAACTGTCACAATATCCAGACAGTAGTACACGAGACAATGTTTCTCTGCCTCCTTGTAGTGCCTCTAAGGGTACAGTCGCTCATGAGCGAATGTGGGTTAGATAGTGTTTTTCATGGCCAATATCACACAATTTCAGCTGGTTAGACACAGCAACAATCAGTGTGTCCTCTACATACTAAGCTATTGGTTGTGGCTGCAACCTCACCGCTCAAATTTCACCGAAGATGTGAATATGCTTTGCCACCAGAAGCAAATGTTTTATTTGGCCCTTGGCTCACACTGAATGGAGGTAAATGGGAGGCGTATACTCGCCAGTGTTTGATGCATGTGTGACCATGTCCAAAGGGGATTTTTTAGTCTCTAACACAGCTGTCAGTCATGTCTATCTCATGAGATACAGTCAAACTAGTCAGCGCTGATCAAATATGAATCAAAATCCTGTCAATGCATCGCCTGTTTCTCGCCTCAGATGTTTTCAGAAACAAATGAGAATGTTCCTGGTCAGGCCAGTGGGTGGTGCTTTGTTTGGGCCCGACTGTTTCCAACATGGTGGCAGGGTCGCAAATATTCTCATTTTACAGCTAAACAGTACACTAAAATATGTCTCTGAAAACATTTGAGGCTAGAAATAGGCAATGCAGTAACAGAATCTTGATTCATATTTGTTCAGCGCTGCCTAGTTTAACAGTTCAAGAGCAGTGATTTACATGTTTCACAGCTGCATTAGAGGCTTGTTTTACTTAATGTGTGGTGGATTCTTGCATATGCTATTAGAAGCACAACCAGGAGACAGAGAAACATGATTTATTCACAGACTGTCTCATGCACTACTTTATGTAATGACAAGTTCGGCAAATATGACAAAAATTTGTTTTTATAAAAGTTCACAACTACATCTGTAATATATCACAGTCATCAAACTAAAATAAAAATGCAGGGATATAATAACACTGACATTACATGTGTTGTTTGTTACAGGTGGCAGAATGCGTTACCGTGGCAGCAGCTCCAACAACCCTAACCTCATGTACCAGGGAGAGTGTGATCGCCGCATGCACGGTGGTGGCGGCAGCAAGGACAGCCGCGGTGGCTTCGGCCGTGATAGCCGCAACAGCCGTGATGGAGACCGCTCCACTTCCTCCGCCTCTTCCTCCTACAGGGACAGAAGCCGGGATCACAGGAACAGCTACAACTCAAGCTCAGATCAGTACCAGAGTTACAACAGCGGCGGAGGCTACAACACACGCAGCGGAGGCCAGTCTGGGGGAGGTCAGGATCAGTCTAACCAGCAGCAGGGTCAGTTTGGCCAGCCTCCTGCTCCTCCTCCTCCTCCTCAATCATCAGGGGGGCTGCAGCCTCTGATGGCTCAGCAGTTTGTACCACCACAGCCAGGGCTTATGGGCTTCATGGGTCAACCACCTTTCCCTTTTGCTTCTCCACCCCCTCCTCCCCCAGGCCCTCCACCTCCCCGGAAGTAGAATCATGAGCAAGAGGCACTGAGTTAATTTGCGCAGCTTAGTGTTTTCACAGTTTAACTTTATATTTACTCTCCAACTCTTGTCATCACCAAGAGGCGGGGATTTGAAAAGGCGGTATCTAAGGAGGTAAGGGCTTATATTTTTCTATTTGTTTTGTACTTTTAAAAATGTATAGACCTGGAACTTTTCCCTTTAATTTTGTCAACCTAGATCGTCACTCTCCACAGCCTCATACAGGTGCTCTCAACCATGTACCAGGGAGGAACAAGTGTCTTGTGTTTTCATTTCAGTCAAACACTGCAGCAGTGGATTTCACCAGTTTGTTGTCCCTCTAGTCTAAAGATACACAATGCAGGATTTTCCTAAAAAAAATAAATAAAAAAAATAAATAATTTTGCTATAATTGGGACATCTTTTTTTCAGTTTTCTTTTTTTATTTTCCTTTAAATGCAATGGTATCTCACTGGTACTGCAAGTAGGCTTGGGCGGTATCTGTGTTTTAATACCTCTGATAGGTATCTGTATCGGGAGGAAAAAAGTAGTGTGGGAACATCTTTGATAAAAAGATGGTGACAAGGTGCCAGAAGCGCAGAAAAAAACCTGCAAATGGTAGCAAAACCGGGGTTGTTGTTTACCTTCAAGGGACGATAATGTTTAGAAACATTAGTTGACAGTTCCTGCATAGCGTACCTTTAAATTGTGTTGACAATTGAATGAAAGCTATCTTACACTGAGGCCTCAGTGGTACATGGGTGAAAGAGCTGATCTATGGGGAAAAATGATCCCTAATATATGCAGTCACATTCCAGAGCCTCGTCCTGTTCCAGCTTTTATTAATATTCAAAATCTCCAACTTATTTTGTTTGAGGTTTTGACCACCAACATATGGTAATTATTCAATTAATTTTGGGCTTGTGTTATTCCAAACATTGAAGTAATGCATCCCGGTGGTGAATCTTTTTCCGTAGTGTTGATACCATGCAACCACTATTTTAGTTTCTTTTTTTTTTGTGTGTGTAATGAACTGTTGCGTTAGGTTTAAAAACATTTACTCTTTACTTCTATCATGTCCTGTAGCAAGTCAAAACTTTTGTTTCTATTAACTTTTAACTGTTTAACTCATATTGTTAATGCAGGTTTATCTTCATGTGGATTGTTGACTTTATTGTGGTTTGTTTGCTCTTTTATTCATTGTTCTTTTTTTCTTAATAAATAAATCTAAGCATTTTTTTTCTACTTTGTAAATTCTTGATAAATATTTATACATCAGGTGAATTCCCCATACAAATGACTTTATTCACCTTACATTTGTTGTACATTCTCAGTTTGTACCCAGAAGTATGTACACGTGTGTTGCTTTTATTGGTAAATATACATCATGGCATGAAGCTTTTATTTACATCAAGAGCACAGATGGAAAAGACTGTTCACCTCCTTCACAAATACACACATGTAGAGTAGAGGCCTCGTCACAACACTTTGTTTTGCTGCACTTTTTAACGTGTATCAATCTTTAAAATCTGGATTCAGTTTAGTTGATTGACTCACTTTGGGTCTTAAGTTACATTTTTTGGGTTGTTTTTCTTTTGCCAGTCCGAATTAATGTGGGAGGTCCAGTCTGATTCATCTGAAAGCTGGATGAGTGCTTTGCATGCACAGTGCTCAATCATGTTCTTGCAGTGTACTGCGGATTGAAGCATAACAGGTATTTCAGTAAAAGACTGAGGTTACCACAGACGGGGGTTTGTAGCTGCAGCAAGTTTTGTAAATAGGGGAGCGCAGCAATAACTTTCTACTTTGTAGCATACTTTAAATCCATCTCACCAGGACATGAAATAGTATGGCTGGCCACAAGAAATAAGTCACCTGTCTCATGTTTTGTGGGAACGGTGCGATAGCTGGTTCTGTAACTCAGGTTCCCTCAGAGCAGACATGCTGGGGTAGGCAGTTTCATTTTGGCGTCATTGGGGAAAAATCCCATAATATACTTTGAGCATATTGTAATTGAAGTGGACTGAGAGAACAATAGGTCACCTGGCTCTGTTTTCAGGCTTCAGTAAATGTAGCGTCTGACAGGAGGCCTCAGCCAATCACAGGTCATTTCCGAGAGAAGGTGTTGCTGTTGGCTGTTCTACAATTGCAGATGCACATGCCCATCTCTGGTGAGAAGTACAATATATAATATATAATATAAGTCAATATCGCCAAAGTGTTTCAGAGATGGAGAGAAAGTGTTGGTAATGATTTAGCTTTCTGCTAACTGGAGGGAAAGGCTCACAGCTGTGGCTACAGACCACCTCAGTGGGAGGCAAGTTGGCAGCAGCTCCTGGGACGGACCCCCAGTCAGTGGCTGCAGCAACCTGAATTCAGCCAGCAAAAACTCCAGGTCAGGGGACCAGGAAGCCCTGACTCCCCACCATATCAGCAAACTTTCTGTTGCTGCTGTTACGCAGGTTAGACCTGCAGGAGGAAGGTGTGTTTTCAAATTCTACCTTTTTGTTGGTGCCCTTTTCCAGCATTCTGCCTACCCCAGCTTTAATACCTTAAGGTCAAGACCTCTGCCAAGAATAAGGTATGATATCCATCATCATCTTCCCCACAGACTGGACCAATGATTAATGCTTATCCAGTCAAAGAATGTGGCACTGTACATCCCAAATAGGAGGATACTGTGGAGAAGATGGAGGCTGCAATAAACTTGTAGTTCTTGTGGCAAATTTGCTAATGTATAGAGAAGATAAGTCTAAATCTGACAATGTGGTCGAACTGGTTACAGCCCGCACAATGCATAGTTTACAATAAATCGTGCTGGGAGTACAAATGTCAATTATTTACAATCTGGTTAAGCCATGACGGACTGAAAGATGGTTACTGAGGCTACCGCTTTGTCTCATTATTGCTTTCTTCCTTCCAGTCCTGTACAAGTTAGTGATGTATCTGCATCTGTCAATAAATATAAGTAAATCTCTATGGAAATGAAACAGCTGATTCAAAGTCATCCAAAACAACCTGTCAGACTGATTGATGGCACTGTGTTGATCTAACAAAGGAATTGTAACCCTGCTTTCAGGTAAGTATATAACTGAGTCAATATTACTCAGTGGGAACTTCTTAATGGGAACTCTGGTGTTTTTCAACCTGGACCTTATTTCCCTGTGTTTTTGTGTCTCAGTGACTGACGGGAACAACAAATTTTTTAAACTAGTTCTGTGTTGACAAAGTGCTGCACATGCCCCCAGGGACGTCAGGCTTTGAAGCCAATTTTACGTAGCGATAAAAAGTGGAATTACATCATCCTGGTTTGTCACCTGATGCCATAAGGCAAAAAAAGCCTTTTTCCATAGACTTGCATTGTGAAAGAGACGTCTGTGAATCAGAATTTTTCTGAGCGTCACAACCTCTGCAAAATGCCTCCTTGATCCATTTGGTCAGATAACATTTCTAAAGTCTAGAAGAGCCACATGACAAAATTTTGACTGAACCAGGAGTTAGCCACTTGGCTGCTGCAAGTCTCTAGTGCACTTGTTCTATGGACCACACAATGTAGAAGATCCAGTTACTTTCATACTGTAAAAATTTATCATTTTGTCTTTATATGCCTCTGAGCAACTTAAATAGGAATAAAAGGCTCCCGCCTCCAATGTTGTATGCAGTTTTCTTTATACATCCATGATGCAGCAGCCAGCAGCGAAGAAACAGGCTATAATGTTACCATGCTGGGCAGGTGCACCCTGACAATTTGCATCAATTAAAATTGCTTAATTTTGCCACTGACAGGCTCAGATTTTTAATATGAGTGTCTTACAACATTACAGAAAAGGACGGACAGAGAAACCTTTCGCTCATTCCGTTATGCTCTGTGTCCAAGGCTCGCGGTGGCAGTCTCATTCTTCACGAGGGAGAAAACAGTGGAAACTTTAGTGACGGTTGGAGAGAAAAGTGCCAGTAATAGTTTGTTGAATTGGAGTGCAGAAAGTCTATCTTAGTGTTATCTAAAAGATAAATGTCAGGGCTGAATATTTAGCTGATTTTCAGAGCGAGACATCTTGTTAGTGAGACTAGGACACAAAACAGAGCAGAACAAGCAAAAGGTATGGAAATACATGTCATTTCTCTATAGCGTCTTTTCTGTGATGCTGTCAGACACTATCTGAGCCTGTCAGTGGCGAAACCACCTGTCCAGAGAGGTTACATTGTAGTCTGTTTCGCCGTTGTCAGCTGCAGTACTCTCTCTCAGTACTGGACCAATTTCAAAAATTATTGTTCCCATGAATCACCCAGTCACAAAACCGTGGGAAAACAGGGTCCAGGTTGAAAAATACCAGAGTTCCCCTTAAACCCTCTGCATATTATAAACTGAATCTCCAGCTCTATCACTACTGTAGTTAGACACATTTGGAGTTTCACGTGCACTTCAGAGTCTTATATCTCAGTTGGAACCAGTCTGCCTCCAATCTCTTTTTATTTTAGTCTTCATGACCCTAAGTGCTCCAATCAACTCAACGGCCGTGGATATTGGGATGATTCTGTAACATCATTGATGTGTCATTTCTTTCACAAAGTTGTCGTTTCCGGTAAGGACATGAACATATGAAAACAGAAACAAGGATCAAACTAGTCATTTGTATACATATGTACAAAGCAAATGAAAATCAAACGTTTCATCTCAGGCACATGTGGTAGAATCAGACCGGATGTCAAGCAATGTCAACTCAGGACTTGACATGTCCCTCTTTGGGTCGATTAACAATAAGAAAGGCAGCAAATGAGAAAGGACAATGTGTTGTAATATGGAATGGTCGCATGTGCAAAATTAAAAGTGCATGAAAATTGGTGTTGTGTAAAATAACTCAAAATCCTGAGTGAAACATGACGTCAAAACAAAAGGGATGAAAACAAATAAAAGTGCAGAAATTAAAAGCTAAACTTCAGCATTTTAACGGGCAGCAATTCAGTGTCCTTCTTTTGTAGTCCTTTTTCACAGAGGACATTTTTTTTTACATGTCGCAGTAGGAAAAGCACGGGCGTAACTAATGAACTCAATGATGGTTGACTTCCCAAACAGGTGTGCTTTTCCTGCTATGACAAATCCGCTGTAGAAAAGGCCTACTGTCAGAGCTCAGACACACACTGCCCATGCATGACACAAATAATAAAACCAAGACGATAATTAAAAACAATGTACTAGTATATTCTGTATGCTCCCAGGACACATTGGTCTCTCCTGGTACTTTTCCAGTTATTACTGCATTTCAGATCAACTCCTCACACTCTGTCTCCACCACTTCAACAATCTCAAAGTGTTAACAGTTAAATTTAATTTAATTTCCCTATGCAACCCAAGAGGTCTGCTAATAAGATGAGCATGACACCATTAGATTATTAAATACACTGCTGCTGCTGCTGCTGCTGCTCCTTGAACACTGACGTAGTGTTGTCATTTGATAGGAAATTCAATTCTGATAATTAAAGTTATTTATCAGGTGAGAATACCATCTATTCCACATCATAGTTTGAATACATTGGGTGTTTTGGCTGTTGGTCATACTGTAAACGTCACTTTAAGCATGTAACTAAACTATAACTGAAGAGCGTTATTGATGGGCTAAAAGAAAATTATGATTTGCTGCAACCCCTCTCTGTTGCTGTCCAAAGTTAGGAATGCATCAGATACTTTCAGTTTCTGTAAAAATAAAACAGAAGCTGTGACGTGTAATTCACATGACGTGGGACATCTGAGAGAAGTGTTACACAGCCAGCGTGTTAAAGGGACAGTTCACACCAAAATCAAAAGGTACATATTTTTACTCTTACCTGTCGTGCTATTGATCAGTGTGGATTGTTTTGGTGTGAGCTGCAGAGTGTTGAAGATATCGGCCCGTAGAGATGTCTGCCTTCTCTCGCATATAATGAAACTAGATGGCACTCGGCTGGTGGTGCTCAATGCGCCAAAAATACATTCGGAAAAACTCAACAGCAATGTCTCTTTCCAGAAATCATGACTCACTTACTCAAGATAATCCATAGAGCTTGTTGTGAGCAGTTTCATGTAGGAACTATTTTCTTTCTACCAAACTACACCCACCAACTGTATCATTGTGCAGAAGGAAGTGTGCATCTACTGCTAGCTCACCTAGCTAACTTTACAGTTCACCCAAGGACGCCATTAGTGTTTACATCTCATGCTTCCTTCTGCAAGATGATACAGTTGGCAGGTGTAGTTCGGTAGAAAGAAAATAGTCCCTACATGAAACTGCTCACAACAAGGTCTGTGGATTATCTTGAGTAACTAGGTAATGATTTCTGGAAAGAGACATTGCTGTTGAGTTTTTCAAATGTATTTTTTGGACACTGAGCACCACAAGCCGAGTGCCATCTCGCTCCACTAACTTAGAACAAAACAGACATCTCTACAGCCGATATATCCAACACTCAGCACCTCACACATCAGTAGTACCACAGGACAAGAGGAAAAATATATATTTTTGATTTTAGGGTGAGCTCTCCCTTTGATCAAAAAAATGCACACATTCAGTTTTTAAAAGGCTCAACTTGTTTCCCCAAAAGTCTCTGCGTTAAATCAAAGTTTCTGATAGTTTGCTTTATAGTTTGCGCTGGAATGATTGCTGGAGGAGGGAAAAGTAGCTACGAAACACAGGAACGTGGAGATGATCGAATAAGGACAGAAAGGCTGCGAAGGAAGGCACAAGGTAGAAGCTGGTTCCCACAACTGGTCTCATGTCAGTTTGTTTTACCAAACCAGAGTCAGATACTACTGAAGTGTAGAGAGGCCGTCTCGCCTCGAGCCAGCAATAAGGGACAACTTCAACCTAAATCTAAAGGAAGCAGCAGATCAGATGACGGGAGGTGGGACGTTCTCACTAAAGGTTCCCCCAGGTGTTTGGAGGCGGGAACTGGTCCACGTCGCCAGATTCATCGTGAGATTTGTCACCCAGGTTGAATGTCAGCTTGTACCGCAAACGTACTTTTTCCTGAAAGACAAGAGAAAAAAAAGTCAGTTGAGGCTGACTCGGACTTTTGACCGCCCCAGTTTTCATGCTGCATGTCACAGTACCTTGTGAGGGTTGGCCAGCAGCAGGATCTGTGTGATGGCAGCTGGAGGCAGGATGGGATTGAAGGCCGGGAGCTCGGTGCTAGATGGAGGCTGCAGCTTTACTTTCATCACCTAGGCAACATAGACACCCCCACACAGAAAACATGTTAAGAAGCGATACGCACAAAGATAAGGCTCTTACACTGATGCTCTGATAGATTCAAAACCGAGGAGGGAGAACTTACCTTTGGTACAGCTGCCTGAAAGCGGATATTGGTGACAGGAATGGGGGCCGAGGACAGCATGGAGATGATCACCACCAGCACGTCGGGTCGTGAAGGAGGACAGTCTCGGGCAAAGGTGAACAAAACCCGGAGACTGTGTTTGTCGAATACAGTCACTGGTAATAAGCTGCCTGAAATATATTTGCAGAAATGCAGAGAAACAAAATGTGATGAAGAGAAATGGAGAAAATTGCACCTGTGACTAGACTCGTTCTTGCCCATGCTTACTAGGTTTGATTGCTTCCAGAGGCACAGTAACGTCAGCGAGAGAGATGTTGTCGTAGGGCTCGGCGGCAGCTGAAGAGCTTTTCTCAGCAGCTGCCAGACTGAGATGGGAGAGGAGGAGAGTGTCAGGCTGCTCTGATTGGACGGGTAGGCTGGGCGTGGGCCCTGGAGCAGTCGCGGGACCAGAGGAGGTGGTGGTTGCATTGGGAGTGGGTCTTGAGTTGGTGCTAGACTTGGTCTGCAGATCTCGTAAGGTGACTCTGGAATGAGGTTGGAGCTTATCCCTGCGTGTAGAAGAATGGGAAACACGAGTTATACGGAAGAAAAAATATCAAAGACATAACGCCCCATTACAAGTGATTTAACACAGCTGTGTGGCACTTCTTCATCTTTTTAGTGCTGTCTTTGTTCAGTTAAATGTTAAATTTGTTCAATTAAAGAATGTTGGAAATAATTTATAATTTTTTAATTCAACAAGCAATGTTATCAGTATACTAACAGCAGCAGAAAGCCAGGACTGAGTGCATTTTAAGATCAGTTTATCTAATTGCAAATAATATCATATCACTATATTAAATTACGTTATAACACATTTTCCTCATATTGTGCAACCCTAAGTCTGCTGAGCTTACCATTTGACCTGCTGGCTCTCTGGAGGTAGAGACTGCTGTAACAATGTCTTCCCCAACAATTCCAGCTCGTCCATGGGTTTAGAGGGAGCAGTGGGGCCCCCTGCTGGAGGAGCCTGCGGTGTTTGGACCACAGCTGGTAGCAACACTGCGGCAGGGATCGATGCAGCAGATGGTTCTGTGCTATTAGAAGACTGAGAGAACAAACAGAGGGTTAAAGAGTGCCTGTCAGTAAGTGCATGAGGAGATGGAGATGATGTAAAATGGTTTTGAAAAATGAAATCAGTATTAAAACCACTCATATATAATTGTATGTGATTCTGACATATTTTAAATTATTCTGATGGTTTTTGTTTGTAGAAGAGTCTGTTTGTTTTGTCAGACATTATTAAATTCTACATAAAATGGCTTTAATGTGAGCAGTACAGTGTTATCTTACAGTCTGCACCTGGAAAGTGTTCTGAGAGTCGAAGTTTTCCGTTACATTCAGACCTGAGAAATCAAAGACAACAAAGGTTAATTCAGTTTTTGGTGGTTTTAACATTTTAAAGATTCAGATTCAGATAAACTTAACTGTCACACACTGGAACATTTGTTTGGTTTAGTGCTCCAGACATAAAGACCCCATAAGATCCATAGTAAGAAACAACAGAATAACATATGTTCTAAACCCACAACATAATAAAACACATTTGATTGAGACTGAATAAACAATAAAGTAAAAATAAATACAGCCATCTAAAACATCTAAAATCAATAAATAAATTGATATAAAAGTGCCACAGTGCAAGTGACCAGCTGAGAAACATGTGGAATAAGCTGCATTTATATAGGTTGATGGCCTGAGGAGTAAAAAAACTCTTCTATCTACTTGTTTTAAGGTTTTTTTGGTCAAAGTTTTGGTCAGTTTGGGGTACAGGTTATTTATTGGTCAGTACTATGATTTTCCCCCATCTTGTTTGTCACTGCAATCTGACTTGGTCCTGTGTACATGTCACCAAGCACACATGAGACCAAAAGTCAGAACACTGTGAAGTGTATAAAACATTTATAAAAGCCAACAGTTTATATTAAAATGGTTAACTCTGCATAAAAAGTACATTCTCTGCTGCAATTTCTTGGTTTTTAAAGTAGCACAGTCCCTGACGTTACAGCTCAGTCCTGACACACCCTTTGCCCCTGTTTTGTGTGTTCATGTCTGGGGGTAAGGTGTTCAGATTGTTGTTTGAATAGAGGGAAAAGTGTAAGTGCTACATGGCCCTCCAAACTGAGGTCTTTCGGAGGCAAACTCCAAACCAAGTGTTACACGAAATCACTGATAAGACGGCTGCAGGAGCAACAAAGAAAATTCAGTTCAAGTCAATTTTATTTATGAAGCCCAGAATCACGAATCACAATTTGCCTCAGAGGGCTTTACTGCATGAGACATCCCTCTGTCTTTGGACCCTCACAGCGGATAAGACAAAAAAACAGTTCAATGTATTATGTTCCGTTTCTTTATAACAAGCATAAAAAAATCACTAGTAGTATGCTGATTTCTCAGGCGCTAACTAGCTCGCTAGCTAACATTACTATTATTGCTGATTTGTGCATGACAGTCCCACATTTTGAAATATTTCCATGTTGCATTCTGCCTGAAATTTAACTTAATTCAAGCAGTGAAGTTGCTGCACTTGTTACTGCTCCTCAAACATCAGTGCAGACTGGCAGGGTAGGAACACAGGTTGCTAACGTTAGCCTACAGAGCACTGCTAGTGGCCTGGTAATGAAGCAGTGTTCTTTTTTATCTCATGACTTGTTTGATCAGTTGGTAGTGTGAAACTTAAGTTATGAAAGATGCATGCTTTACTACCACTATCGGATGAATGGCAAAAGTTATTGTGAGAACACCATTATTGCCACAGGTGCGTCTGTTTACATACATCGACAACTACTGATGACGAATCACAGTATTAAAGAGTTGTCCCATTTCATAGGAGAAGATTTCAACCACAACCCCTTGTAACTCTGTTCCGAGGCACTTGAGAACAAGGGATAGGGGTAAAATTAAGAAATGGAAGTTCAATGGCTGAGTGTAGACCATGTTGCCACGTGTGTAGGCGCCATCATGTGCTGGAAAATGTAATGCTGTTCAAAAACACTTTCAGACAAACCCTGAACACAATTTCAAATGAAAAACATCACTGCTAATATCAGTTTGTAACACATTTGGCTAAATCTAAAAAGTCTGTGAAAGTGTGTGGCTTTGTTGTGGTCTTGCCAGATGTTGCCTGCCTCTGAAGACGCCGTTTTAGCCAGACAGCCAGACAGCCAGCAGCAGGGCCACACACCGGCCAGTGGAAATCAGGTTAAACTGTGCTGTGCAGGCATTGCTGACACGTCCTCTTTGGCTTGTTAAAAAGTTAAGCTTAGTAATCTGCCTTTGTGTTTACAAGCCAGATGAGGTTTTGTGTGCTTACCCAGTGACATGAGCTCATCATCCAAGAGGCTGATGCCCACGGTCTGAGTCAGGCTCTGTAGGCTGGAGGGCTCTGGGTTGGATGGTGCTGAGTTGGCTGATGCGTTAAGTCCCATCAGGTCTACGAGTGCTGAGCTAGTGCCGTCTGATTTGGACAAAGAAAACCTTATCTGTGATCTTATCGTCTACAGAGATGATTGGATAATTTATTTAAACAACCAAGCAGTAAAGGATGCCAAATCACATGCATGCACCCACCTGGCTGTGAGGGCATGGTTGTGCCGTCCTTTGGAACATCCTCTCCCTTCACCAGGTGTCTGTACAGGTTGATGACCTGTGTCAGGCTGTCATTGGCCTGTAAGATATCCGCTGTAAGCAGAGAAAGGCTCATGAGCAACACCAATGTGGTTTTCACATCTTGTGCCTTTGTATGGGGGAAAACATGTGACTTCATAAAAACCTTATTCTGCCTGTGATAGTATGACATAGTGTCAAAGTCATGAGTTCAGCAGCCTTACCTAAAGCTTCATCACTGTCCTCTGTATCACTTGCTAATCGGAACAACGTAGGCCTCATTTTTTCACAGCGCTGGTAAAGATCCTGCGAACAGACACGTTACAAACTCTAAAACCTGCAATGGGTAACGCGAGCAGAATTACGAGACTGTAGCTGCAGCTAGTTTTAATGTGCTGAGCTGTGCTAACCTTAATGAGCTCCTGGTTGCTCTGGGAGCAGCTGTCCCTGCTGTAGCCCTCCAGCAGCTGGCTCAGCAGGCTCACACTCTCTTTCACCTCCTGGATGGCGTTTAATCGCTTTGATACTTTCTCCACACGCTTTTGGTCCTGGAAAAAGAACGAAAGGATCTCACAGTGACTAAATTTGTTCCTCAGGGTGATTAAGATAAAAGGAAATAATGCCTTATGGTGATACAGGCTACATTACTGTTTAAGATTATTTCTTATCACAATAAAAATCTAAATATGTGAATGTTAAAAATAGATTTTACATTTTAAAATTTCACGAGCCATGGAAATGATTTGAGGAGTTAAATTGAGACAACAGGGCACAGATACACAGAAAGTCCCACTACCTCTCCTACATAGCAGCAAGAAACACAGACTTTGTGGTGGTTTTGTGCCTATTTTGGTCGTTTTATTTTTCATTGTAGTCATTTTGTGTCTCCTTGTCTTTGTTTGACCCCTTTTTGTCGTAATTGCAGTTCCTTTGCATCTTTTTGTGATCGTTTTAAGGCTCTTTCTGGTTGATACATGTTAATTGGAGAGACATCTGAGATATCTCAGACACCCCTGGGCTTGTAGACTGATGACAAGCATTTTATTTTAAACAATTAAATCTGTTCATACCCATTTTGCTAAATATGACTTTCAAATCCTAATCATTAATCTTCATGACTTTGGGAACAACCTGTTCAGTTTTTAATGTTTTTATATTAATTATTTTGAAAGGAATTTAACGAAAGGTGTTGAACATCGGAGAAACCGATTAGTTTCAAGATGATTATCTTTAATAATGTCTAACTGAATCTAAAAGCTGATGTTCAATAGATCAAAACATTGATCATTACTTGGATTTCACTGATAATAATTATACACATATAATATCAAAGAGTAGTGTACATGATGAACACCTGCTCACTTACTGCATGCAACAAATGTTTGATCAAGACAAAGTTTTAATCCTACTTGGATCTTTGTCAGATCAAAATGTTTAAAAAGCTGAAACCACACCTGTATTTATAAATAATGCACACCAAAAGGCTGACAAGCTTTATGATGGCAGGTGTGGTTAACCATCTAAAACACTCAAAGTGGTGAGGCAATTTAAAAAAAAAAAAGAACAGTTCAATAAAATACATAGAAAAAAGTGTACGGGGAGAAACAGTAATACAATTGGGTCTAAAACACCCTTTTTAAAAAGTTAGTTAGGTCAAATCCAAATAAGGAAGAAACACATCTGTCATATTAATAGACAGATTTTCATTTTTGCAAATATGTGTGTCAGGGTCTAGATAAATACACATATCTATAAACATACAAGGAGGACCACCATTTTTTATTTTAGAGAAAATGTTTGATCCCATTCTCGATTCAGACCTCGAACTGGAAGAGAGCAAAGACCGAAAGTGTAAAAACTTTCTCTTTAGAGCAAGAGAACATTTAAATCACCTCCTCGTCTTAGACATCTAACATGCTTGATGCCACCGTATCTAAGAGAGGCCACTGAATGATTAGCCACTCTGATCCTGATTCCGGTGTTCTGCACCATTTTTGGTGCTCTTTGTGTTTTTCCTATGTAAACCACATGGGCATTTGATAGGAAAATTACATTTCTTGTTGAACAAGGTATAGTGCCTCTTATTTTCATATTTTTTCTGTCATCTGGTTAAATTTGAAACATTTTGACCTGATGAAGATCCAAGCAGGGTGGAAACATCTTGATTTAACTTTTGTGGCATGGGGTAAGTTTGCAGACGTTACTTCTTGCCTTCATAATAACTGGATTTCCACATATTGCCAATGTTGGAGGAAAGCGGGTGCATAACCTGCTCTATAATCCCTCTAAAAATAATAATCAAAAATATCTTAAAAGGCCTTGAGACTACTTTTCAAGTGCATTAGTGTCAGCACGTTACATAATCAGGTGTGTCGTTTGTACAAATGGTGGAAAAACAGACACACATGCATGTAACTAAAAACACAAACTGTGCAGCACACACATTCAGTAAACAAAACCGATGACTCACCTCCTGGACCATTTCCTTAATGAGCTTGTTTGCAGCCCTTAGATCTTCTGGGTGAGTGCTGTTCAATAGGCGAGACAGCATCTACAAAAACAGGATAGGACAGAAGAGGGAGAGGAAAGAAAAGAGGAAGAGAACTCTGTAAACTGCTGGTGCCTTGATGACTTTCCCAGGAGTGTCACTTCAAACAGGATTTGATGGGCACAGAACATTTTTAGAAACAGTCTTTCCTTTTGAGCACCTATTCAAAGTGACTGGTGCCTCGTCATCATCGCTCATACCTTGGATTTCTCCTCATCCTCAAAGATGACATTTTTGGCTCTGGGTGGAGGGGGTGGGAGGGGCTTGTCATCAGGAAGCACAGGATCCAGCTTGACAATGCCTGGAAGAGGACAAGGACACCACATGTCAACGACTCAGTGAGGTCATCTAGGTCTCCTCTGGCTCAGAGTACTGTCCATGACATACAGTGTGTGATAATGCTGCTTTAACATTGTTTCTGACACCTCTTTTAGATAAATACAATCACATAATGATAAGACAGTTGTATTCTGTCCAAACGTGCTACTGATATTGTGTTGATTATACTGCAGTAACTTAAGACTGCTTTTTCAGTTCACACTAGATTCAACTAAGCAGCATGACTAAGGACTTCAGTCTCATGCTTGTGGCTCATCACCATAAAAAGGGGAACTGATACTGACTTGTACAAAACACTATTTGCAAATACATGGAAAATACTGGGAACCAAGCAGAGCACTATCACGTCATCAGCGAAATATGGGAACTTTAAAACACATCAATAAACCACTGTATGTTAAATGTGTGGAGTAACACGTCATGCGTGTAAACCATGAAGAGAATGAGAAACCTCAAGCTAAAGCAACCTGTCAAGCTTGTCCTTTATCTTGATGGTTTGTCGTGCTTTCAAACTTCTAGAGCACTCACCCTGCTTTTTCAGCATCTGATAGGCATCTGCTATTTTGGTCTCGTCAGGCAGCCTCACTGTCCAGCTGTACATTATTTCTAACACCTTCTTCTTCACTGCCTCTGGAGCCCGGGCACCTAAGTACTGCAGAGAAGAGGAGATTCAAGCAGTTAAAGAAAAATGTGTTTATGCTGTTCTTTAACTATTCCCACAAAGTTTCTATAGGCGGTTAAAAGCTGCTTTCACTTCTCAACAACTAACTATCACAGACAGGGATCATTACCTTGGGTGACACCACTTTGATGAGCTCATTGAGAAAGCGAAACTTTCCCACTTCACTGTGAAATCGCTTTCCACAGTTCTTCATGCATGTCTCTAGAACCTGTGAATAATTTAAAGTTTGTTTAATCTTTGCTCAAACAATCCTTCACAAAAAAGCATTCATTCTAAAAATAACGACAAGTGGCTCCTAATGTGGCGTTCTGCACACGTTTACACTTGTTAGCTTACCGTAAGCGCTTGCATAGCCTCCCACTCCTGAGGAGACTGGATCTTGTGGGCCAGAAGTCTGGTTGCAAGCTGGGGACTGATAGATTTAAACAAATTAACCTTCACTTCACTCACAGACAAAAATGAGTCAAGAATAATACAAGACATCAATTTGAAATGTGCCACAGAAACACTTTGTAAAAGCATGCACAAATGATTTGCCAACATGTGAAGCTAAACATCTCTGAAGTGAAAAGAAAGCAGGAGAATGGTCAGAGATATTTAATGTTGTGTGATAAAATATTACATAGGATATATAAGGTATGATAGGATGCGAGGTAAACGTTTTGAAACTGGATTAAAACAAATTGTTAGAGTTTAGAGAAACTGGCATAGCGTTGATTAGATTGTGCATTTTGTATATGGTGATTAAAGGTCCAGTGTGTAGCTTTTTGGGATATACTGGCAGACATGGAATACAATACAGGTGTTTTCTTTAGTGTATCATCACCTGAAAATAAGTATGATTGTGTTTTCATTATGTTAGAATGAGCCGTTTATATTTATATAGGGAATGGGATCTCATCTATGGCATTTGCCATGTTGCACCGCCATGTTTCTACAGTAGCAGACAAACCAAACACTGGCTCTAGAGAGGGCCATTTATGTTTTTGCGTTGGCCATCGTACTTCGCAGCCCCTTCATGATGAGCAACATAGGAAAAACAGCAATGTCACAAATGTGAAACTGCTTTATTCTGTGTTTTCACCAGTTTAAATCACTGGGTCCATTTGTTTTGGAGGATGAGACCTCTGTGGATAATTCAGCGTACAGTAAAAACCTCCTAAATGTCTGGATCAGAAATAAGGTGAGCACACATTAGCAGGTGCCGGGATGGAGATCCGTCTGAAAAATGCCAAACAGCACAGGACAAACACTGATTTGTGATGTGAAACTACTTAATTTGGCATCTTTACTTGTTTTAACCATCTGGTCTGTTTGTTTTGGAGAGAAGGAGACCACTATGGATAATTCTGCCTCCAGTAAAAACCTCCTGAATGATGAACACTAAATGAATTTTAACCTGGAGAAGTTTCAGCTGGTTGCAATCTGCAATCCTCACCGCTAGACGCCACTGAATCTCCGTAAATCTTCCACACTGGACCTTTAAGAGAACAACTATTTTGAAATGGTGAGATATCTTCATCATAATCATCATCTCACCCGTCTGGTTCATCGTTGAGCTGATCACAAAACCCCTTGATATTGTCCCAGTCGGTCTCCTTATTCAAAGGGTTGGTGGCCTTGTCTGTGTAAAAGGAAACACATTAGACTAAATTCTGCATCTCAAATTGCTGCATATGACTTGTCTTCTATATTACATTTAGGGCTGCAACTAACGATTATTTTCATCGTCGACTAATCTGTCGATTATTTCTTCGATTAGTCGACTAATCATTTTATCGCTAAATGTGTTAAAATGTTGAAAAATGTCGGTCTGTCTCTGCGAAACCCCAAAATTATGTCATCTTATGCCTTGTTTCGTACTCATTTTGGGAGTATTTTGGGAGACTTTATAGTACTTTTCGATGAAAAATGACTTAAACCGATTAGTCAACTACTAAAATAGTCACCGATTATTTTAATAGTCGATTAGTCATCGATTAGTTGACTAATCGTTGCAGCCCTAATTACATTTAGCAAAAATTATAACAAATCATGAGTCTCCTGACATTCTTTATGTCAGATTGCTCTGGATAGATGTGTGAAGTCTGTCAGACCTCTTGCAGGTAGTGACTTCACACTGGGGTTTAACAGCAGCAGCAAAGTTTAGAGTAAATCCTACGGAACGCCTGTGCTCCCTGTCAGCAGCTGTAGCCTCTGGTTGTTTGCTTTACACAATCTATCGCCTCTCTTGTTTGGAGCAGTTGAGGTTGCTGGTGCTGCTGTGTCTAAGATCATGGCATTAGTACTGTGTCGTTATGGTTCCTGGTTTTGGGTTCGTTCAGCTGGCTTGTCTTGGTCCGTGAGGAAACGATCAGCAGCTAACTAGCTAGTAGATTCTGTTAGCATTCAGCTGGACATTAGTATGATTCTTTTTACTTAAATGTCATGTTTGTGTAGCATCACCACCCTCAAACTGTCAACAGTAACCACAGTGTGAGCTCAAAATACGAGCACATCACAGCAAAGGAGACATTTAATCTGAGTTTGTTCCTCATCGACAACTGACACTTTTTGATTTGATGACATTCGCTCCCTTGACTCTTAAACATATCTTCCCTGGGGAGAGTAATATGTCCGACAGCGGCAAATTTAAACTGATAATATATATCCGTGTCCCCTAACAGCGCATCGGCTATGGCTTCACGTTCAAAAGTTAATCAGATAGTGTACAGTATAATGACTTACTGATGCGAGACTGCAGGGTAGCCTCATCCGGAGGCGCCGCCGCCATCTTTCGGGAATTCTAAACAAGTGGCCACTATCGCGTGATTCTTGTAACATATCGCGTGGATAGCCGTTGGAGCCGCGGCTCTGTAGCGCCCCCGCTTGGGCTCATAGCTTGACATTGAGTGGGGTGGCAGGCAGGCTGCCAACGCTTCAGTCAATGCGACCAGGATGGCTTGGCACCGGCTCCGGGCTGCTTTGATAAACACCAATTGTCCGGGATGTATTTATTACAGTGCGCTTTGATTACATTGGCGCGAGGAGGGCGTCGCGAGTCGCACGAGGCGTAACAGACTTTTTTTATTCAGCGTTTTAACCGTCGTTGCAGTCACTGCAGCAACAAACAAAACCTGCGTTGTGATCCACCTCAAGGAGGAAACTGTCACCTCTGCTTTGACTGAAACTACATCACCGTCTGAATCGGGCAGACAGTCCTCACAGTGTCCGCGCCCACATAAAAGAAGCAAACCTGCAAACCGCAGATATGAGCTAGCAGCAGGCTAACGTGCGTTAGCCAGTTAGCCGAGTTCGCTACGTCAAGAACTTTGTTGGCAAGCTACGTTATCAACTCAAGATACCAGCCGCGGTTTTAACCCAATGGTTCTGGTCAAGGTACAACTTTAGATGTCGTCTTCGCTGTCAGAGTAACTCGGGGCAGGAGATAGTGGGAGTATAATGCATTTTATAGTTGCAAAAGTTAGGTAACATCCAGCTAGCTTGCGAGCCATGCTAGTTTTTCTTAACGTGACTCACTGGCTGTTGATGAATGTATCGTATCGCAACATCGGGTGTTGTCTGGCTGTCGCCCCTCCACTGAAAGGCTGCTGATGACTCGTTTATGACCAGAGAAGAGATTGTGTGTTGTCTCCTGTCGCTCCCGGGACAAAGCAGCTCGTGTTTTATTTAACAAGAATATCGTTACTTGGATTTCTGTGATAAAACCATCATGGGGTCCCTGAAGGCTCTCCAGGAGTGGTGTCGGATACAGTGTGAGAATTACAACGACGTGGAAGTAAGGGACATGTCAACGTCCTTTCGGGACGGTTTGGCGTTTTGTGCCATAATACATCGCTACAGACCTGAATTAATGTAAGTAACACCGAAGTTACATTAATACTAACTCACCCTAATGAAGCCTACAGTTACAAATGGGAAAACAGTTTACTGTAGTTCAAGGTAACGGTCCACCATTCACTGTATCTGGCTCCTGTGAAAGGTGGACACATTTTTAAAGAGTGACAGACATGCTATTGTCTTTGAAATTGTTTTAAAGTGCTGTTTTAATTAGTATGTTAAACCATTTAGGATACAAATGCAAAACAAACTCAGTAGCCAGACTGTGAACTCATCTGCCCTCTAGATTATTCTGTGTATGTTTGTTAGGACTGGGATTATGTGAGGCCCCTGTCAACAGTTTATCTTTAGTTTTAAGTAGATAGCTGCCCAATTTGAAAACACTGCATTGGGCTGCATGTTATAATATTAGTGGTTAGATAACTTTAGCTAAACACACATATGTTCAAAAATAAATGGCTTAGTGGTGTTTTTGTATGATGTATCATAGCCAAAACACCAGTTAAACATTTCCATGAACACTTCGGAGTGAGAGGCCAGTGTGCTGTAACTAACTCAGACTGACAAGCTATGCCTGTCTGTATCAACACACCCCTCCTCTCTGCATTTTACACCTACACACACATTACAGAAGCTACCACAAAACACAACCGCAGTATGTCAGTATCAGTGTGACTAAAGAGACTTATTACAGGGATGAGGAAATTCTACTGTTTTAATCGAGTCCCAAAACCAGAAAATCCCGTACTCACTCATTAACTTACAGTTGATAAGTGAGTTTGACCAGCCATTGCTTAAATGCACCCAAAGGCCTGATTGTGTGTTATTTGGCGACACTCAGCTTGTCAGTACTTCCATTTCCCATCATGTGTTGTCACAAATATGTTTCTAGATCTTGTGTTTCAAACAGTTGAATCATGTGATATGAAATGTCTTTGCAGTGTGACAGTAAATATACACAGAAACGCTGCCCTTACATGGCTCACATTGGACATGCATTTCTGTGGCGTCTTGTATAGCATAAGTGGCTCTGTGTATCTCAGTGGGAAGTGCACTTTGTTGACAGCATCAGATTAGTGGTTTGACTTCTTCAGGAAGAAGTTGGGGAGCCTTGCTGTTGTAGGAGGATTGTGCAAAAGCAGCCAGTAAATGACATGTTGTGTCCCCTCTCTGTCCTGGAGGGGAGACTGTGGTGAGATGGAATGATTTTAGACAATAAGCATCTTGCTCATGCTGCGAACCTCTCAGGTGGTCCAGGCTTTTGTGGGGAGATTAGACTATGCTTGGATGGGACTAGAGCAAACATTCGCTGGACCAGTCTCTGAAGGACAAGTCAATGAAGTGGAATATATCCGCACAGTAAAGCTGAAAGTAAGAGAGCGGACAAATCCTAAACACCCAGCTTTAAAGTTCTGCCTCTTCAATTTGTGTCTCAGCGTGCCTCCCTGTTCAGCCCTCTGTGTAGCTGCAGCGGCCCAACGGAACTCGCTCTGATCCAGACAGACAGTCCGTCAGGCTAATCTGCGTCTGAGACCTCCGCCTGTCAAACTGGATTTGGCTCTAATGCTGGGCCAGGCCATTGTAGCGCTGCCCTGCACTCTGAGGCCAATGTATTCTCATCAAAATACATCACACTGATGCAGAGTAGGGACGTTAGTACAGTAAATGACCTCATCTCAATTTCAGCCCAGACCAACCGCCACTCAGCTCGCTGGAGAGGGAGTAGACATGGCTGTGAGAAATCATCCATGGTCCAGTTAACCAAAGTACATGGGACAGTGCGGTCAAACTTGCATATAGATTCAGTTGTGTTCATCTATGCAGCAATGCAAAAACTCATCACACAAGGGAGGTCTGCAGGTCCTTAAAAGTTATTAAATAGCCTTAAATTTGAATTTGTGAGGTCTGAATTGCCACAAACATTTTATCTAACTTCATATATCCATCTTTATTTATTAATTTATTCATTTTTTGGTCAAAACAAGTCAGCCCTCTGCATGAAAGTCCACATTTCTGATGATGCAAATCTTTAATCCTACCACTCAGGAGGCCTAATACTTTCTTTTTACTTTATACTTGCACAACTCTAATTCACTCTAATAACCATATTCCTAATTAAAACCTACTTCTGCACGGGACACATATAAACTACCAATTTGCATGCTTGAATAAGAAAAATCAGCAGTAAAATTGGTTTAAAATTATCCAGAAAAGGTCTTAAAAGGCATTGAATTTAAGTGTTTAATACCTGTAGACGCCACGGTCACGGGTCATCTACTTCTACTACTTCTACTCCTCCCCCGACTCCTACTAAAATTACAGATTACATATTTAAAAGCTTTATTTTTGGTTGTCACAACTTTTCCAGATCCCTCACCTGTATGCTTCAGCACAAACCAAACGTCTGACCAGATTTAGTAGATATACAGGTTCGCCCAGGCTTTGATTATGTCGATTTTAAATACCTGACATACAGTGCTCACACACACAGCTCCTCCGCAGTCCTCCTTCCCAAAATAAACCTTGGAACGAGACTCTGAGTCACAGTGGATTAGGTTCGCAATTCAGATCACACACTGCTCTTCATCATCCATGTCAGTGTCGGCTGGCACTGTCTGGTCTGCGAGTGTCAAGCAATTTTAGTGATGTTTTTAAAAGTTTCTGTGGGCCCTTTAGGCTATGTTGGTAGACTTGACCTGTTCTGACATGTTCTTGATATTAGAGCTGCTGCTCAGTGTGTTTGTGACCATGGGAACTAGATTAGAGAGAACAGAGGTCACTTTGTGTGGCTCCAACACGGAGCTCATTCACAGGGTTTTTCCTTCTTGAGAGTTCCACATGGTCACCACAAGCGCTCACCAGGGTCAAGGAGTTTTTCTGCCAAAATGTTGTCCTGCCACTGCACACTTGTGTCAGCATATATTTACCTATGTACACAGCCACACTTACATCCCAGAACACCTCAGACATTTTCCAGTTTTACTGCAGGATGTTTACTGGTGAGAGCCTGGCTCTGGTTCCCCGCTCCAGGCATTTCAAAGTGATGCCTTGTAATTATCAGCCCATCGCTTCTGTGTGGTGCAGGAGTTCTTTCCTTTTGTGCTGGCACTATTTCACATCAGGGACCAATTGTCAGCTTTCATTGTCGGGGAAACATAACTGCTCACCATTCCTGCCTGTCATGCTGTCAAGCCAATAATAGCTTTTTGATGGTCCATAACATAAGTGGAAGTAGGTCAGCACGCTAAATACAGTACCGTCCTATATAAGCATGGTTTCGTCTTCTACAAGACTAAAAGCAGATGCTATGTTTTGCAGTTGTTGTAGGCTATATCTGCAGTCTTATCTCAAATGGTACTTTGAATTGTAACGTATTTCCTCTTGTCATTCCAGAGACTTTGGCTCACTGTCTAAGGAGAATGTCTACGAGAACAACCGACTGGTGAGTCAATGTAACAGCTGTATGTTTCGATGTGTAACGCTGCTACAAGCCTGTGTTGCATGATGATGTCGTTTTGTGAGACTGTTTTCTGTTGAGAGGAGGTTTGGATCACTTATGTGGCTTCAGGCGTTGCATTTGTCACTGCATGTACTTCATTCAGCCATAAAATTATTAAGCTTTACGTCTGCATGCAGTCATGGTGGGTGTGACTTCAGTGTGTTCGACTGTCTGTGTGGAGAGCAGTGTTACTTAATCCTGATGGAGCCTGACGAGGGAAAAGAGGGAGAGGAAGCCAAAGCGTTCAGTGTCATAAAAAAATCTTGACATAAGCCTGTGGAGAGACCATGTAAAGAGGATTTTAAGTGCAAAAGTGCTGACTTTGCCGCCTCTAAATCAGTGGATAGAAACCAGCAAAGAACTTTCTCTAATAATCATATTCCCCTTGTTGGGTTTTTCCACATCGTCTGTAAGCCGATAGAACATTGAGGGATGAAATGGGAGTCTCCTCATTTCCAGTCTGAGCTTAGCTTTGGCAGCGCTGTGCTGCTGTTTACATAATTTTTATCCAACAGCTTTCAGGGAAAGTGAGGCGGTTGGTAGTAGCACCAGGAACAAACTCTCATGCTGGCTGCCATTATAGATAAATCAAGTTATTCACTGCATCCCTGAGCCCTAAGTCTGAGTGAGTGATCTATGACTTTAAATGTGAAAAGCACCTTAGTCAGATTTTACTATTAAGGAGCCAGATGTGAGCTCCTTAAATGTGTTCATGGTCTCTTTCCTAGTATTAGTCTCTAATACTCCTTTCACGTAGGAGATATATACAGGGGCTTACTAAACAGGTAACCCATGTTTGACCCTGCTCGTATACTGTATGATGGTTGTCACAGGTTTATCCTCTTGTTGTCAGCGTTCAGAGACTCCAGTCTGCAGCTGTTGTTCAACACCCATTACTGCTACATGTACAATCACACTAAAATCAGTTATGTAGGAAGCAAATAAAGCTACTGTACGTTTCGGTTTCAGTTCCCTTCACTTGCTTCCATTCTGTCACTTTCCCACCAATGTGCTCTCGTTCTGTTTTCTTCTGTTTTTCTTCCTGTCTTTTTTTTAGATTGATCAGTTGTTGTTTCAACATCATTCGTACTAAACTTGGCGATATATTATTAGATTATTAGATGTTATTATTAGATTACAGCACTTTTTTAGAATACAGTTACAAAGTGCTTTACATCAAAACAACTCACTGGAAACATGAAGAGAATGAAGCAGCCAAAAAAGCCAAAGACTAACACAATGAATCACAGACCGTAAAAATAAAAAAATGTCATTAAAGATAGATAAAATCACATAAATGCCAAAAAAAGAGTGATTTAAAGGATGAGACGGAATTTGCAGCCCTGATCACTTCAGGCAATTCTTTCCAAAGGCCAGGAGCTCTGACTGTGAAGGCTCTGTCACCTTTGAAGATAAATCTGGACCTTGGAATGACGAGGAGCGACGCATCCAAGGATCTGAGGGTGTAGGAAGGGACACAGGGCAATAAGATATCTGAAAACTTTAGGGGAGGCCTCTCAGGGCTTTGAAAGAAAGAAATAATATCCTAAAATCAATTCTAAACACAACAGGTAGCCAGTGTAACGAGGCCAGGGTTAGTTAAATGTCTACATTGGGAAATAAAGTTATAACATCATGCACATAAAGATTAAATTGACTAAAAAAGGTAACTTCAAGATTGCTGTTCCTACCTGCTGGGTAGCTAATGTTAGCTAACAACCGCCTCCAGGTTGTGAGACATCAGGCTGATATTAATAAACGCAAACAGCAGGAGCAGATGAATTTGTGCGCAGGCTTCTCTGCTCTCTCTGAGCTGAAATTGATTATTAAATTGCATGTCCACACTCTCTTCAGTTGAAACAGACTAATAGCCCATAGCCGTCAGGATAACTTGTACTTTAAGTATGCATAACGACCACATCCTTGCAGGTGGTGCAGGTCTTTTAATATTCTTTCTGAACTGTCTTTGATTAAATCAATTCAAAGTTGTGAATGCTTCTACATTAAAACACAGTCTAAAGCTCAATAGAAACACCTATTTACCAAAGGATCAGACCTGCATTAAACTGAGGTCTGAATGAGGTTCATGAAGGCAGGTGAGGTGACCCAGACCTGCACTGCTGGTTTGGTGTGATTCACTGTGTCCTCCTGGAGGGTGTATGACTCACAGGCACATCCTGATTTGGGCAAAATTGCAAAGAGCCAGATATTCCAGTTTCTAGTAGCCATAATAATAATGCTCTGACCTAACAGTACGTGACTAGACTGTTAATCAGAATATTTGCATTTCACTCAAAATAGGTTCACACAGAATAGACCTATTGGTATTTTAAACGAGGATGGCAGAGTGGCAGCTACAGTTTTGTGTAGTGAATCAGTAACATGTTGGTTTCAAGGGCATCCATTCATTTTCAGCAAATTGCAGGACAGTGGGTAGTTTGAACAAGGAACAGTGAACACTTTTAGCTGTAAACCCAGTGTTATTCGCACAGTGCACCCTGATGCATTTTGATTAATTTAGGTGTAGTGCCACGTTGCCCTTGCGTAGCATTTGTTGGCGGGATTATTTCAGTGTTGTGTGACTGCCAGCAATTGTATCCCTGTTGTTATGTAACCTTACCTCCCCTCTCATTTCTGCAGTGGAATTTTTCATTAGACTGACGGTTATCCTCAAAGCACAAAACATTACATTATCATCAAATGCCTGGTGTTTTGGCAGCAGAGTTAGATTAGTCAGGGCATGAGCTATGCGCTGGTTGGTGGGCTGTGGCAAGCATCTCTCTTTTTTTTTGTACACATGCAACAAAGACATCATTCTGTCCTCAGTTTCCGATCATTCAAAAAGAGACACTTTCTGTGAATACCCAGATGGAGAGTTTAGTTTCAGTGAAACATTTTTATGGTACGCAATAACTCGAACAAAACATACTTTCTCACTCAGCACTGGTGGTATCAGGCCATGCAGATAGTTTTTGGTTTTATTTGCAGAGGTGTGAGATACTGGTCTCTGAGATTTCGTCTGCCAACCTAGTACAATAAAGGTAAAAGGAATTTTGTTTGTGCTGCTCCAAGCATTAAAAAGTAATATTAGAAACCCAACAGCAGCATGCCTTTTCATAAACATTATCCCTGTTACTCAGGGTGATCCACAGACCTCACTGTCCACAATTTCCACCGCAGCTACTTTATGCCATAGAAATATTCCCAGAACAGTGACAGAAATCAGACCAAAATGCCACAATGAGTTGAAATATTAATAAGTATTCCAGGTCTGTTGAGTTGTGCACAAAAAGTAAAGCACAGTATTTGGTCATAATTTGCAGCAATTATTGTTTTCAGCTTCTTACTAATCTACCTCCGTCCTTCTCTCCTTTTCTCCATCTTTGCTTTGTTGTAGGCGTTTGAGGTGGCAGAGACGCAGCTTGGGATTCCAGCCCTGTTGGACCCAGAAGACATGGTGTCCATGAAAGTGCCTGACCGGCTCAGCGTCATCACATACGTCTCCCAGTACTACAACTTCTTCAACAACAAGTCTCAAGGTGGGTACAGTAAATTCAGCTGGATTTCACTTCTTGTAGTGTGAACATAAAAGCATATAATGTTTGTCTGCACTAGGCCTGTCATGATAACTACATGTGTTTGACAGGATATTTTCCCAGACGTAATTGCTGGAAACAATGTTGTCAGCTTGAGAGCATTTAATGCAACTGATATATTTATGAGACAATGGCATAATAATGCTAGAACACTTTTTCGAAGAGCAACAAACTTTTAATTCTTAAAAATATTCAGAATTGAAATATGAAGTAATTAAGGCTTGTTAATATATGCAAGAAAATGTCTCAGATTGAGACTTACAGAGTTCAGACAACAGAAACTGAACCAGGTGATGCCTCTTGCGACCGATAGACAAGCTTAGTGAAGTAACAGGCACACTGCAGTTACCTCCATCTTCCAGCCAGTGTGCTCCACTCCTCCGCCCTCCCAGGCCGCCAGTCCCTGAGGGCCGGGTGGTTTGCTTGTGGTTTTATGAGGTTGTTGGAGGGTAAAACTATAAACGATGGAGTTTTTGACTCGTTGCCAGGGTGTTGGCAGGCTAACAGCTAATAGGACTGTGCACCTTTTACTCCCAAAGTGCAGCTGCAGGTTACCAGCAAGCAACACAGGGTCGTCTTTGAAGTGCAGGCGCGGGTGGAGAGGAAAAAAAGGGGGTAATTGCTGTGCCAAAGTCTTGTAATGTTTGAAAAATCTTGCTGTTAATTCTGGCTTTGTGTTGGCTAAAACACTGGTGACACTCTCATGTAAAAAACACACATGTTGCCTCAACACAGTGGGCAGTATCAGGGTCAGTCCTGTGATAAGTCGATAATGTAATTATCATGACAGGCCTAGTCTGCACTTTGTATAACTTGTGGGTGTGACCACAGTTTATATAATTTGTTTGTATCATTAAGTGTTGATTTCCTTTTCTGCAGCAAACCCCCCTAGCATGAAAAGGCTGAGCTCCATCAGTCATAATGAGCCAGCCCAGAAAAGGCCCCCGACCCCTTTGGAAGACAAAGTGGTTGAGTCTGAGGTAAGACTTGGCACCAGGAGAAGGTGTAGAGATGAACAGGACTTACCCGTTGCATTTGTTTAGAATGATTTGTTTTTACTCTGCGCCACACGTAATACAATTTAAAAACTGTATCACTGAACTGCATAATTTCTGCATGATACTCCACAGGAGCCGCATGCTAACAAGATGAATTCTTTGAGTAACATATTGTTCATGGTGTCCTTTTAAGGCCTGGATAATCAAACTGAATCTGCACACATTTTTTGGTAGTGTATTGGTGTGAGGCCTTGGAGTATCTGCTATTCTGCATGTGCTATTTGGGGGTATTAAGTCATCAGATCTGTACAATACAAATCCCACCCTGCACTTGCAGTACAACAATATCCACATTAAGTATTTTATAAGTATCACTTCCTTGTGCGGGCTTTGTGTTGCACAGCAGGGGAAAAGCTAAGCAAAAGAGGTGGAGTAAGTCTATAAAGATAGCCTCTGTATCCTGTCTCTCTTCTCTTTCGCATGCCTTCAACTTCTTTCCTCCATCGCCATACTCCCATGTACTGGCATCCTCCCTCTCAACTTCCACCCCCCTCCCCCCTTCCCCCCGTTCTTCAGATGGAAATCCATTCCACTCCCTCCTCTTCCTGCTCTTCTTCCTCCTCACATCTGATCCCCCCTCCACTCTCTGGTCCTGAGCCTAGGCAGTAGGATGGGGGTGGGGTGGGCTAGGAGGTGAAAGCAAAACAGTTAGGTCAGTCTTTTTTTAACTAACTCTTGTGCAAAAAAATACTAACAATAGTATAATCCTAACACTGTGTGCCAAGTTTTGGAATGCGCTGCTGCTAACCCCCTTTTTTACTTAACACGCAAAAAAAAAACCTTAATGCCTAAAAACTAAATATCAATCTTAAATATCAATCATATCCAGAATATGTGACTCCCAGAGCCACTAACCCAAGCTGTTTGGAGTTTGTTACTAATAAAACGTTTTGTATATTGATGTAAATTTTTGTGACAATCATATGTTTTAAACTGAAAAAAGAAATGCAGTAATGAACCACATGAATCACTGACAGGTAGATATCAGAGTAACCGAGTAGATGTAACTAGCTCAACAAAATGAACAATCCACATCCTCAAATCCTGACTCCGTGTTTGATCTCCCCCCTCCTCCCCCATTGCCCTCCATCTTCCCCCCCTACCCTGACGTCTCCCTTCGTCCCCTCCCTGCAAATACAATGTCCCGGTTGCTTGCACTAGCCGAGCCAGCCTGCGCAGACAGGTGTAGAAACGGTTGCAGCAGTCAAGCGCAGCACTCTCAGCAGCACCTGCGCCGCCTGCCAGAAACACGTCCACCTGGTGCAGAGGTTTCTGGTGGACGGCAAGCTCTACCATCGCAACTGCTTCAGGTGAACACTGCCACTATGGCTTCTGTCTTCATGTGTGTTATACAGACTTTGTTTTAGCCATGAGTGATTGATGCTGTGGAGCAATACAGTGGAAAAAAAGATTTGCTTTTGGGTTTCTTGAAGTGATAATCCTTAAGATTTTTGTCCTGGTTGATTTGGTAAGACCTGTGATGACTGGTGCTGACAGCAAGTAGGATTTAAAACTACAGTTTTCATAAGAGCAAAGGGTGTATCTACTTATAGAGAAGCCAGCCACACATACTCAGGAAGTCAGACAATAATTGGCCTTTTCCTTCAGACGCTTTTACAGTTTGGAAACAATGATAACGTATGTAAGGGTGCGCTAATGGCATATGGCAATGGAAGTTTGTGGTGGAGTGCAATAGCTTGTTAAGCTATGCAAGGGCCGAAGATCACAAATGCTACCTTAAGTTGTTAATGACAAATGCTGACCGACTGCCAGATCTTGGTGCAATTTAATACATGTATTTGATGGAGAAATGTAGCATGTACACCAGTGAGAAATTACAAGCACACAAGAATTTTTGATCTTGTCATCAGTCCACTGGTAGTCAACACATTGGAAAGCTTGCAGCCACAGATGCTGTCAGTGTTTTGGTTTAATGATTGTGTTAACCGGTGACTTTCAGCTGAATGCATCCATGTAAATGTTAGTATGACATAGTATGTACTTTAAACTGATAAAAGTAAAACTGAAAAATGTTTACGAGGACACCTACATGTTCTGTTCATGTTTTCAACAGCTGCCACGACGCATTCAGCTGAGTCACGTTAACTTGTTAAACATAATTGCACTGAAACGGTCGTGATCCTGATAGAGTTCTGTAGAACTTGAGTTCACTGTTGGAACAATGGTTCTGACAACCGAATATGTACCAACCAGGCATTTTGATGCTAGTAACAGTTGTATTTAAATGGTAAACCCTATGGGCCCGAACGACGCATAGTGCGTCCAAATTCACACCTGTTCTTCTCTATTGATTTTCTCCGCGACTGTGCGTCATAGGGAGAAGCCACGCATATCACATGAAACAGCGGAATTGTAGCTTTCCAACAAGGCCACTACTTGTCGGTAGTCCAATGTTTTCACAGCGAAAAAGAATAATACATTTACACTAAAATTATGTATAACAGAGCTTTCATACAGCTTTGCACACACATTACTCTTGGATGGATTACTCGCGAATGCAGGGTCGCACAGAAATGCCACGCATATCACATGAAAGCGCAGGAGCAGAGCTTTCCAGTGATA
>NC_065510.1:10735473-10756602 GCF_006386435.1 Epinephelus moara | reverse complement strand
AATGTCCCAGCATCATGGTTCTTATATTGCCAGATTCCAGAGAGTCTCCCCTCTTCATATATGGTAGAATATGTAATTTTCCAACTTGCTATGGTGAGATACATGTAAAAATGTAAGAATTTAGTAACACAGATTTGTTTTTTTCATTGATATAAAAATTAATATAAAATACAGGCACATAGGAGGACATGAAATGATGGCAAATCTGGTTAACCCAGATTGTCCTGAAAAAAACAAGATATAGCATGTGTGTGTGGCCTTTATAATGACTGTGATATGAGCTTAAAAGTAAAGGTAGTAAAAATACCCCAAAAACGCCTAGGGCCCATAGGGTTAAAGCTTTCGAACTGAATGGTTTGGGCAAATATGCCACTTCCAATGCCATCATGCATGAGCACATTTTTGTTGACATCAATTGTAAAGGGGTCTATGACGCCATGATCAACGCTGCCCAAGTTTCACTAGTTCAAAGCTTTTAATGTGAACAAGCAGCTGTAAGAAGCGATTTGTGTGATCACGTTTCATTTCTTGTGAATTTATCGTGTGAAGGTGAGCAGTTTAAACAGCCTGTGGAAATGGCGGACCCCGCCACTAAAGATGAAAACTACTACATAGAAAGATAATTGGAGAATATAAATATATTGTTTGGCTACTGCTGGAAAAATGCCAACTGTCGAATACTGAATCTGATTTCATGAAAATCTAAAGGATTATGACTTTAGGAGCAGAACTAAATTAGTTAACAACTAGATTGTGTACCTATTAAAGAATACCAGATTACTGTGTGTATTATTTTGACAAATCAGCTCATGTTTTTGATCTGTTGTGGCTTTATATCTTAATAATCTCAGTGTCTTACTGTTGTCCCGTGTCCTTGTTGTCTCAGGTGCACAGAGTGTCACAGCACGTTGCTTCCTGGGTCCTACAAATTAGGAAGCGACTCTGGCGCCTTGGTCTGTACACATCACCTCGCAAGACATGCTTTAACCAATCAGAATGGCCGGCCAGATCTTAGTAAGAGACCAGTCGTAGGTGGGTCTGCCAGGATAGGTCGCAGCACAATTCCTCACACCTCGCCCTCCGAGAGGGAACAGGCAAAGACTCCTCCGGTAAACCAAATCAATGATGCTGACACGCCCACCAATGACTCTGACACAGTCGCTGCTGTTACAACAAGTGCAGCAGACTCTTTGGAGAAAGCAAAGGAGATGGATGGCAGCGGAGGGACAGAGGAGACACCGCGTTCTTCTTCTCCTCCCAACCCTTTTGATGAGAGCGATGAAGAGGAGGAAGAGGGGGAGAAAGAGGAAGATACCAAGACACCAGCCAAATTAACGACCAATGGGGACCTCCCTTCTACACCTGTCAGTCACAATGAAGTTGCCAGTCGGCCAGTACCTGCACCCCGCCGGATCCCTGAACCGACCCCTCCTCCTCGCCCTGCACCTCGAGTTCGGCTACCCCGCACGGCAGATGGCCTTACAGCTGGTGTGTACTCACTGTGGAATATAAATTATCAAAGATGAAAAGAGGATCTGCTGATACTCATCCTCACTTTTTTCTTGTAATCACAGGTGAACATCTGAAGCCTCCGACTCCTCCCAAACCTCGAGCAAGGTCACAGTCTCCTGGAAGGTAATGAGACTTCTGTTAAATGCCTCTTTTTATGTCCATTGCCACCATTTCACTGACCTTGATCATATCATCATAGTCTTGTAGGTGTTTGCCCCGTCATGCCTCCATTGGCTGTATTTTGTTGTCTTCCCCTCTGTGACCCCTCCATCCCTATCTGTATGTCTCACTGTCCAGCCTGTCCAGTGGCTCCCATAAACCCAAAGACCCACCTTGGCTCGCCCTGGTCCAATCAGAACCCAAGAAGAAGAAAGCCCCTCCCCCTCCCCCTGCCGGACTGGCAACCCCTCCCAATACAGGCTCTCTGTCCTCTCTCAAAGGGGACGGCTCCAGACCCAGCACGCCTCCTGTGCCCGCCAACCCATTCGAGGAGGACGACGATGATGAAAATGGCGAGGTAGCAGAGGAAGAGGGAAACGAAGGCAGTGCGATTCCTTCCACAATTGTTGCTAGTCACCCATGGTACAGCATCACTCAGGCAGCTGATGCTACGACAGGTGCAGACACTCCCCCTAGTGGAGGAAGCTCGTCCCGCTCTGCCAGCCCGGGAAGCGCCAAGAGCAAGAAACGGCCGGCGCCTCGTGCTCCACAGCCACCTGCAGGTCACCAAGGTCAGTTTGGTCAGCGTTGAATTTTACTGACATTGATCTTGGCTACCATTGTGATTTAAGTACCCCGTAGAGTTGGGTTGATATGCAGGTCCAGTCCAGTGCACAGGGGTTAAACTGGTTTAATTTTATGCAAACTGGTTTAACTGGCAACATACTTTCAGTTTACTGGATGAAATCAGTTTATTTGATTCAAACACCCTCAGATATAAAATGTAAGTCAGCACTTTGGCCCAGCTGAGCTGGAACAATGAGGCTGGAGAACAAAACGAGAGAGAGAGTGGGACGTTTAATACAGATGCTCATTGTTTTTTGTTCTCTTCCCATCCCCTCTCCATTTCAATCTGTCTCAACTACTTTGTTTCATTTCTGCCCTTTTTGCCTTTTTGTTTTTTACTAAACCTCCTTTCCTCTTCAGTTTCCTCTCACTCTCAGCCCTCCTCTTGCTCTCCCTCTCCAGCTCTCAGCACAGAGAGTCTGTCTTCTGGCTCGGACCACAGCTCCTCCCATCCCCCTTTGGGTGGCGGTGGCAGTGCCAGCAGCGACCAGGAACACTCCTTCACCAAAAGTGTCTCGGAGCCTTCCATCTGTTCGCCGTGCGACTCTACAGCATCTCCTTCCTCCTCCTCGACTGAGCGTCTGCCTCATGCCTCCCTAAGCCCCTACCCTTCCCCCATGCCATCAAATGCCAGCTCAGCTCCAGCCACTCCACAGACCAGCCGCAGCGTTGGGGCCAAAGGGCCCAGAGACCCTCCACCACGACCCCCAACAGCACCCAGCCCATTGGCTTCAGGAGTCACCCCGACACACAATAAGGTAATAGGTCCCCCTCAAGCAGCTACCTCCGGGACTGAAAATTGAAGCCAGTAAGGAAGTACCAAAAACTGGCCACTTGAGGCTGGCTCTAAAAACTCGACAGACCCCCGTGATAAAACCCAACTTTAGGGCAGAAATAAACACGTCTACAGCCTGGCACAAAAACAGTTTTGGCCTCGATAGATAATTTCCCCCATCATGACGACTGTAGAGACGATGAATTTTTATATAACTCACCTGTTTTAATGATATTAAGGATTAAAGTTATGCATAATTAAGAGCCTGGCCACTTTGAGTGACGGGTGTATTTCAGGAAAGGTCCGCACACCTGGTGTTTTTATTTTGTTTATTTGAGTTGCAGACCAAGTAGCAAATTTTTTCAGGGTTTAGACCGAACATGATGTCCTTCAGCCACTGAGCATGGGTGGGCGGGCAACATTCTTCCATCTTAGCAATACTGACTGTCGGGCCAAAAGAGAAGCGAAGGACAGTGTAGTGTTTGACTGGAGCCAGGTGCATGTGATCCTCTCCTGTTGTGCCAAAAGGGATATTTAGAGCTTGCAGTTCTAGGTCTTGCAAGTTAAAACATTAGTTATTATCAGTTAACCACAGCTGTACATGTACCATGCTAACCAAGCTAGCAGCTAGCGTTAGGGTAATCTCCACCCTCTTGTCCAAATATGGTCTTGCTGGCTCCAAAAAACCAAGATGATGATAGCCAAAATGCCAAACTCAAGGCTACAAGGTGTCCATTATTTTATACCATCTTTGGTCCACCTCTAAATAAAGCAATAAAAAGCAGTACACTGGACCATTATACTCCAGCTGTATCTCTTCTCATTCCAGCGGATCTGCAAGGAGAACCCATTCAACAGGAAAGCTTCTCCCTCACCGGCTAAATCCAAATCCAAACCACCAAAAGGCCCTCGTCCTGCCAGGCCCCCGGCCCCTGGCCATGGCTTCCCTCTCATCAAACGCAAGGTAAAAAAACTAAAGAGAAAACATACCTAATGTTTAAGCATAGAAAAAAATATACAATGGATGAAGAAGTACTCAAATGATTCCTCTCGTCCAAACATCCGTCCAGGTGCAGTCAGACCAGTACATCCCAGTAGAGGACATCCATGTGGAGATGGGTCAGCTGGAGAAGCAGCTGGATGAACTGGAGCAGAGGGGAGTGGAGCTGGAGAAGAAGTTGAGAGACAACCCGAACGGTAACTTATCACACTGTTTCTAATGGAGTTTCTTGAGTTAAATGGGTGAAAGGCCAGTTAAATATTGCAAAGATATGAAGCTGTCCCTTCATGCAATGCATAAAATTTAGGTTCACTGTATTCATGGCTGCTCCATGTTAAATAACTCACTTAAGTATTGTACTGGATTATAAAAAGACCCGATCACCCAGTAAATGGATGAAGAACAGTACATCAATTAAGAATCATTACAAATATATCTCTGTGTTTCTCTTCTGTGTTTTCAGATGAGGACGAGGAGAGCCTGTTGGTGGACTGGTTCACTCTCATCCATGAGAAACACCTTTTAGTGCGACGAGAAGCTGAGCTGGTCTACACGTAAGTATCAGACTAAGGCAGTGAGCAAATGTCAGAATCATAATTCTAAGATGTCAATCAGTGATTTCTCCTTCACACCTCCGTGAGTTCGGTAAAAGTTGTCCAGAGAAGGCTTTCAGAAATATAGCACCCAGCTTTTTTAAATGCATGCCTTTAAGGGGAAAGGAGATTGCTAAAGTAGAAGCCATTTCTGATGCAATGAAAATGTCAACATCAAAATGTTTATTTAAAAAGTTGTGTAATCCAGTTCTCCGGTATGCAGTCATATGCTTATTACATTATATACACACACACACACACACACACACACACACACACACACACACACACACACACACACACAGTTATTCACATGGGATGTTTTCTCAATTGCAGCCTTTTTTTAAATCTCTGTGTTGGTGACAAACGTGGCTGGATGCATTATGTTTTCGTGTTGTCCAACTGTCCATCAGTCCATCCCATCCTCGTGAACACAGTGTCTCAAGAATGCCTATAAGAATTTCTTCAGATCTGGCACAAAGGTCCACTTGGACTCAGGGATGAACTGGTCACCTTGTAAAACATGTTTTGGCCATAACCCAAGAATTCATACACTAATTATGACAAAATTTCACAGAAATGTCCAACAGGATATAAATATGAAGTAATGTCATTTTATATCTAACAGATCAAAGGTCAGCTTCACTGTGGCATCACAGTGTTCAGCAAAAACACTTTTCTGGTCATTATTCACACCATAACTCAGGAACAGAAGGGAAGACATTTTAGATACTGAATTGGTGACACTAATCTTGGGTGTCCATCTTGAAACTGTTGATTGTATAGATCCTCTCTGCTGCTGGGTTGAAGATGAGGGCAGACATGGCTGTAAACTGTAGCTGGACTGGTTGGCAGAGACATATAACCACAAGGCAGTAGTTCTAGTTTAATTTTAAAGAGTGTAGAAGTAAAGTGTACAAGCACAGCTGTAATAGAAGGTTACCAATGTGTAACGTTCTGTGTAATATGTTGCAGAGCGAAGCAGCAGAACCTGGAGGAGAGGCAAGCTGACGTGGAGTATGAGCTGAGGTGTCTTCTCAACAAACCAGGTGTGTTTGGCTTCTTCGTGTCAAGAGAACTCAGAGTCTAATTCATTGCCTTGTTTGTAACGCACAACTCATGTTACAAAGCAAATTACTGCCACCAACACTTCACCTGTACATCCACACACAGATAAAGCTGTCACTCCTCTTTTTACTCACTTCCTTCCAAGTCTTCACTACATATTGTATATGAGTCTGGACATATCTGGATGTGAACTGCAACTTGACTGGTTGGTGGATTGATACAACCCAGAGGGAGGAAATTTAGTTTCCATTAACATGACTGTAACTCCTCCAGCAGTACTTACACTGCTCAGTCACACAGTCTGTCTCTCTGCTGATCATCTTCCCTGATAGGATGGTAGATGAAGTAGAATGTCCACGTTTATACTTACTGATCTGTTACTTTAGGTATTCAAAAGTGCACCTTGTGAACTCACGTTGCATGTTAATACAATTGAAAGAACCTTAATTAAATAATTCATTATCATCCTTCCTCAGAGAAAGACTGGACAGACGAGGACAAGAGTCGAGAGCAGGAGCTGATGGCTGAGCTGGTTACCATCATCGAACAGCGCAACCAGATTGTCAACAACATGGACCAGGACAGGCAGAGGTAATCAATGAGTGGCAGTTAAGTTCAGTATTTTCAGGCCGGAAACTATTTTCCCATGTTTTTGTGTCTAAGTATGTAATGGGAACAATATTTGAAATTGGTCCAGTATTGAGAGATACCACCGCAGCCTGCAGCAGCGAAAAGCACTGCAGCGTAAACACTCAAGGCACGTACACACGGTCAATGTATGTCCACGAGAAGTGCTTGTTTTTTTACACAGACAGGCTCAGATAGTATTTCTAAGTGTCTGATGATTTGGAGAAAGGATCCCTACAGAGATAGACCTTTCTGCGAAAGAGTAAGATCCTTTTTGTTTAACCAGAAACAGCTCCAAAACCGCAATCACCAAAAACACCAGACTCCATTATATAAACAGTAATTATATCATCGTGAAACACATTTAAAAGTCGATGGACACTAAATAAAATTCACAAAAACCTTCAGATGTCAATTCAATTTCAATTTTATTTATAAAGCCCGATATCACAAATCACAATTTGCCTCACAGGGCTTTACAGCATACAACATCCCTCTGTCCTTAGGACCCTCGCAGCGGATAAGGAAAAACTCCCCCCCCAAAAAACCTTTAACGCTGTTTCTGGTTAAACAGAAAGGATCTTACTCTTAACAAAAAGATCTATCTCTGTAGGAATCTTTTCCTAAGGTTGTTTGGCAATTAAAATGACAATCTGTGGCTGTCATTGGCAAAACAAATACTTTTGGTGGGCGTAAATTGATGGTGCAAACATGCCCTGAGTGTTGACACTGCAGCTTGCTCAGCTGCTGCTTGCTGCAGTGCTCTCACTCAATACTGGACCAGTTTCAAAGATTGTTGTTTCCATTAGACACTAAAACATGAGGAAAAGCATCCAGGTTGAATAAAACCTTACTTACCCTTTAACTGTGTACCTCTGTAGTGAACCACAGTGTGTTGATCAATGATACTTTATAGCTAACAGCAATCTAACATCCATTGTCACAGGGAAGAAGAGGAGGATAAACTTATGGAGGCCATGCTAAAGAAAAAAGGTAGGCTCTTCAGATTAGAGTATTTTATCAACATAAAATGTAACCGTGACATCTCATGTGACACTTTTCCCCCCTAAATTTTAACCTCACACTCCGTTTTTATTCCCCTTATCAGACTTCCACAAGGATCCAGACGTTGACCAGCACAAGAAAAAAGGAGCAAAGTTCAAACCCATTAAGGTGCTCAAGCGGCTGAGCCATAAAGGAGAACCAGGCAAGAGCCACAGCCCCCGCAAGGAGAAATCACCATAGAAAGGACACATTCTCCTCTAAGAGGATATGAGACTGTTTTAACATGACTAAGGAAAATGAAAAAAAGGACATGCGAAAAGAAAATGCAGCAGATCAAGAAGATGAGGTGTCCTTTAACTGTCATTAATGAGGCGGAAGTGCAACCCAAAACACTTCCTGCTCACATCTTGTGACGCTTCTCCAAAAAGTCTCTGCAGTGACTATTTTCAGTTGCCTTTGTGTGTTTTAAAGAGACAGTATATTAACTGTTGTAAGAGCCGATGTGTTTTTAAGTTCTCCAACCTTTCAAGCTAGTGAAGAGTAGGTTTCTAAATTACTGCACTGAATTGTTGTATGTTCCTTCACTATCCTTTTATCAAGGCTCTGCAAAGGTGCGACTCATCAGCTTGAGTGAAGTCAGTTGGAATCAAGTTGTTCGCTGATATCGAAGGTTTTTAATCTGTTCCTGATTTACGCTCGTTGAATTCCCCTCCTTGACTCCAAAGGTCAGCAGCTCTGAGGAGGTTTCACGTCATGATTGGTTTGAGCCTGTGGTACGAGTGAAAGTAAAACATTTTACTGTCGTTTTTAAAGATGAGCTCTGCTTTAAATCTCGCAACATCGCCCTTGAAATGCTCGATCGACAATGGATACCTAAGTTCTTCTAGCTGCTATGTTATGATCATCTGTGGTTTCCTAGTTTTTCTTCTTTAGTTCTGCAATGGTGTCAGTGTAAATGCATATCATCAAAGGTGTGGATGAACATAGTACAGTATTAGTGGGTGTGGGAGACTCTAGATCAGATTAATGTAGAAGATGTGAAGTCTGGAGGAGAGCATTGTAGACAGTTTATTAACATGAAAGGTCACATGCAATAATGAATATTAGAAAAAGCAGATTTACAGTATTTTAACAACTGTAGCGAAGCACCAGCTTATAACAGTTTTAACAATTGGGGAAAAACTGAATATGCAATCATTAATTTATATTTTACTATGCCTTTCTGTATGTTCCCATGTTTTGCCTTACAAGTGGATAGGACAAAAAAAAAAAAACGTGTTAATATTGTTTGTACGAGTGCCATTTATTTAATTTCATATGTGGATAAGCTTCATTTGTTTGAGCTAATGTAAATGTCAGTATGTTTACTCACTCTGTTCCTGTTCCGTCAGTTAGATTGTCTATTTGTCCTCCATTTTAAATGGTAATCTCTGTCGTGTCTGTGTTTCCGCTCTGTGCCTGTCTTCCTGTCCGGCTGGAACCAAGGGCTTCTGTAGCGCCACGTTTCTGTTGAGCTATACGTCGTCCGAAAACAGCAGCAGGATTATAAAAAATACTGACACTGGAAGGCAGAGGAATAAAATAACTTAATGCAAGTAGTTCATGTGTCTTGTAAGTTTAATGCTTTCACAGCCTGACATCACAGTGCAGCCGGTCAGCAGTAACCTCTTTGCAGACATCACTACCAAACACATATCCATATCCAAACCATTCCTGAACTGTATTTGAAGTTTCACTGCTTGCACCTGATTTCCAAGTCAATGTTCAGTCAGTGGCAGTGACCCTTCTCACAACTGTAGTCCTTCTCCAGCAGCTGCAGTTCTCGGATCCTCTGTTAATGAAGTCATGACACAGCACAGGTTTAAACAGGAATTCCTGTTAATTTTTTTTAATGACTCGTGGGAACAACTAGTTTTGAAATTGGTCCAGTATTGAGAGTGGGTGGTGCAGCTGGCAGGCTACAATGTGACCAGTCACAATAAGTGTGCCCCGTCAATTCACTTCCACTAAAACTGCTTGTTTTTGCCACTGACAGGCTCAGATTGGTGTTAGAATTGTCTGAAAACATTATGGAAAGGATCCTACAGAGAAATGAAACTGCAGTGACTGACTGTAGTGCTTTAGCTGCTACTGGCTGCTAATTGACTGAATAGTTTGGACATGCACTCAGAAACTTTGCAATCTTAACCAGTTCTTTATATCATCATACGTTTATTTCTCACCAGTGTCCGTAATGTATAACCTCCAATCATTTTCAACATAAAGTTCAAATAAATACAGCCATATAAATCTTAATCCAAGCACCATCATTAACTGGCATGAACTTAAATACTATGGCCTGCCTCAGCCAGTAACATAAGCCACCTAGTGGCGTGGCGGGATAGTACATTAAACACAAAAACATATGGCTCCAACAGAAACATTTTCTGCACGTTTGGCTTGTTCTGTGTTGTTTTGTGTACACGTCTTGCTTACAAGAAGTCTCGTTCTGAATCTCATGAGGTGACGACTTGTTGCAGGAAGAAAACAGTGGACACATGACTAAGAATTGAAAAGAGGAGTGCAAGTAATAGTTTGTTCTGTTGGAGCACAGAAAGTGAACTCTTATCTAAAGGATTTCAGATCGAGACTTCTTTAGGGAGACTTGCACACAAAACAGAACAAGTGAAACAAATGGAAAAACGTTTCATTTGTTTGTAGGGTCGTCTCCATAATGTTGTATGTCACTCATAATAATAATGATCTGAGCCTGTCAGTTGCAAAAACAAGCACTTGGAATGGACGTAAATTGACGGTGCACACCTTCCTTGAGTGTTTGCTGGCTCTCTCAATACTATACAAACTTCAAATTTTCTTTCCCCCAAAAGTCAGAGACACAAAGACATGGGACAACAGGGTTCTGGATGAAAAAAAAACTAGAATTCCCCTTTAAGTTCAGCTGCTTTTTCAAACTGAATAGACACAGTAATACTCTTTTCCTCTGATGTCTGTGCCTAAATGCCTTAAACCAGACTGCCATGGTAAGGATCTAATTACATTGCAATTGAGTTGTGTCAGTATCTAATTACAGTGTTTAAAAGAACATCAGAATAAAGATACACAACAATAAATCAATTTAGTTAAAACACCCATTACCAAAAGATTTCTAAAACGCCTCAACAGCATAGCAGGGACTCATTTAAGTTTGTTTACCTGAGATATCTCCGTGTTAATGATGCCAATGTACTGCGCCTCCTGACCCAGAGAGGCCATATCTGCCAGAAACTGTCTTCTCTCCTCTATCTCATCCAGAACTACAAAAGAAACAAGTTAATATTAGACTTCTTTTAGAAGCATTGGATATATTTAGTCAAGCAGAGGAGCACAAAGCAGAATCTGCTTCAGGCTGACATAAAAAGAAACAGACTTGAACATAATTGAAACATCTGGTTCTGTTAGACAAAACAAATTCAGTGTTTGTGTTCAGGTTGTAATGGGGAACATTTCCTCTCTGTTACTGCAGTTCATGTAACTCTAGTGGATCATCTGTTTCCGTGCAGTCAGCCTCACCTTCCTGATACCGGTCTTTCTCCTCTGACGCATCTGGGTTCTGACATGCGGGAACTTTTTGGGAAGATGCAGCTGTGAGTTCTTCTTTTCCTGTTGCCAGTATACTCTGAAGCCTCCTCTTCTCTTTCTCTAGGTCTCCTAGGGTGAAAAAAAAGATGACAAGGATGCTGAATGTCTCTCAGGATGCATAGAATAAGACAAAAAAGGTTACCCAAATTCAGTGACCTACAGTGTATGCATTTGTTTGCAATATTGGCTTGTTAAAACACATAAATGCAGAATTAAGGATAGTGTCAGCCTCAAGAACATACTTATAGGACCAGGGGTGAACTTTTCTCTGACGTAGTTGTTCCCAGAGCGACAAGATTCAGCGCTGCGTTTCTGAGTCCTGCCTGGCAGGAACATCGGGACAGATTTACTGGTTTTAGGCTGAGAGGGGGAAGCTGATGATGTGGGGTCAGAGGTCAGTTGTAATGCTGCTGCATCTGTCGGGGAAAGTAAAAAAAAAAAAAAAGTTTTTATGTGGCTGTACAGGATTAAACTAAACGTTTTGGGGGAAAAAATACTGGAAGAGCCCCTTTTATCCTTGTATCCTTGAGTCACAATGTTATATAATCTGGATTCTTAGCATGTCATATAGTGAGTTGTGCAATACCTGTGTGTGGCAAACACCTTATCACATTAAAATACAATAACAATATTTAAAATATCTATACTTAATGTCTGTGTATACTCCACTATATTCAGTCTCACACTTACTCTTGAGGCTTTTGTTGAGCTGTTTTCTCTGCACGTTGGTGAGTCTTGATTCCTGCATCATCACTGAGCACCAGGAGAGAGAAAGATTAAAATCTCAAAGCACAAGCAACACAATGATGAATGCACACAGACTTACTTGAATGTACCCAGACATGCACACACCGTCAGCTCCTATATGTGTTTCCCATTCACACCAGAATATCAATAACTGCATTATCATCTCACATCTCAGCATATCCTGGGTCTCCTTGCTGTACTGGGTGGCTCTGGGGTTGTTCCATAGTCCTCCTCTGCTGTCTTTACTCTGTGAGGAAGCCTCCATCTGCAACCTCAAACACACACAGATATTATCCATCATCTCTGGGGTTTAGTGGTAATTTGTCTCTGTTATATTGAATGCTACAGCTAAAATTTAATTTGTAAAATCTCTAACAGTGAGATGTCACTCATTTAGACAAATCCTGTAGCTTGAGACACTGAATGAGATTTTCTGGTTTACAGTTTTAATGCCAACTAACAAATAAAACGTACTGAGCGCAGTGGTGGAATGTAACTAAGTGCATTTACCCAAGTACTGTACTTAAGTACAAATTTGAGGTACTTTAATTTTTCTTGAGTATTTTATGTTATTTTTTTGTGACCACATTTTTATTTTTTTATTTTTGTTTCCATCATGGAGGAAACACCACAACTGAAAAATACAGTATTGACAATTGAGTATTTTATGTTATGACACTTTATAGTTCGACTCAACGATACTTAAGAGTAAAATATTGCACTTTTGATTTAATCAAAATTATTTGAAAACTTTAGTTACTGGTTATCTTACAAATTAAGATTTTTGTGCACAAACCATATGAAAATATACAAGTGCAGCTGCAACAATTAGTTAACAGATTAGAAAATTAATCAGCAACAGTTTTGATGATCATTTAATTATTCATGCAAAAACATTTCATGATTCTGCTTTTTCAAATACGACTACTAGCTGCTTTTCCTTTATTTAATTTTTTTTGTTTCATCAAATTTACTTAAAATTTTCTGCATTGTGTATTTTTTACTTCCGATAATTAACTATCCTAATTGTACTTACACACTTTTACTTACACTTACTGTAGAATATTTCAACAGTGTGGTATTAGTACTTTTACCACAGTAAAGCCTCTGAATACCTCCTCCACCACTGACCGGATGTAATATTACAGATAAAAAGAAATCTTGACTTAGCAAAAAGTAGCTTAGCTTCAATGTGGTTATATTAACCAGCCTTGGTGCGCTAACGGCTGGGTGACCAACGGCCAAAGCTGAACATCAGAAAGAAGTTGTTGACTCTACATGTAAGAAACGCGACAAGAAAGGGATATAACTTAACAAAAACTGTAAAGAACTTACTCAAACACTTCTTTTCTTATCTTAACTCCTTCGTGAACACAAAGTGTAAGCGCTAACAAGCTAATTTCGGTTGTTGAACTCGTGTTTAGACGGCTGCGTCTGTCTGTTGCTATGGCAACCAAGTAGGTAAAAGCACTTCCGTGTTACAGCTGGAAAATGTCGGCGTTCAGATTTTTTTTAAAAAGTTTTCTGTTACACCAACATATTTTAAACACTGAGTAACTGGCTGTAACGTTATTATTATTATTTTAACTCACCATGTTGAATTTTTTAAAGCCGTTGGCACATTGACAGCATGCGGCCACTGGATGGAGACAAAGACAGATGTTGTTCTGGTGGTGTTGACAACGTTTTCCATCAGTTAATACTGCTAATGTTATATCTCTTGTAATATCTCTTTACTTTGCAGCTACAAATGTTTACTTTCTCCACAAATTCATGTCACATCAGAAGCCCAGACGGGATATCAAAAGACAAATAAGAAGAATTTCTGGAAAAGAAGGTGGAAATATTAAAACAGAATAAGTGATCCAGGTCCCTCATATCAATGTTGTAGGCTCCCTATATGCATAGTCTAAAAATCTCAGTTATTTTTATGTTTTATTTCCAGACTATTTTATAATTATTTTTAATTACATATTTGTTTGGTGGATATTTATACATTCCTATGATACATAAAGCACATGATCTCTTCTTAATGCCCTTCTGTCCTGTGGTATCACTCACACACAAATTCACAAGTTAGTCTTTGGCTTTGGACGTGAACTCTCCTCCAAACAAACTGTAGATGATCTTGTGTCTAACGCCATGAAGAGGCTGCCAGCACAGTTTTCAGCCTGTGTAGTGGATGTCTTGTGTAGTCATCACTCTGAGGCAGAGAGAGCGTCTTTATCAGTGGTGGGCTCGTCATCAGAGATCAGCAGCAGTCAGGAGGCCATTATCTGTGAGACGACAGCAGCCTGCCGCTGCCCCGTGTTCGCAGATAAACAGCAGCCAGAATATAATCACCTTTCACACATAGGTCTTCTGAGAAGTTAGAGCCGCACATCCTCAGACCGACCTGTTTCTTGAGTGTGTGTTAAAGCTAGTAGAAGTACTGGCTCAACAAAGAGGATCCGGTTTTAACTGCAGAATTAGAAACTGAATCATTTTCAGTTTTGCTTGTTAGTCTGTTTGTTCATGAGTTAAACCAACTTCCTCATGTGTTTACTATTATTTATCAATATATTAGCGTCATGTATTCATGTTAAATGTCTCTGTAATAAATTATCAGCAACAGTTTTGCTGAGATCTCTGTGATGGAACTATACAAGCTTGTTATTATAGGCGGTCCACACACACCATATTAACATGACACGTGCACACACTTCACTGTACGTGCACCAATACACTCTGCACTCTGTGCCAAAGCGTGGTTTACTAGATAGTGGCCAGACATCTGATAGTAAAGTTTACTTGTGAATGAAAAATAACATGGAGAGCGCTGCTTTACTCAGCGCAGTGTGAGCGGGATAACTTTACAGCATTTTATAAAACTTATAATACATTGTGAAGTGGCTTGACTAATGGTTCCGTTCAATTCAATTTATCAATATCTGTTTTTAATACTTGCAATTTTTTTGTAATTAATTAATGCAGTTTCCCAATATATTTAGTTATTTTTTAAATATTAGAAAGATTTGATGGAATATAGCTATCAATTTCTACTATTATCATCAAATAATTACAAGTAAACATCACCCCTTTTTGTTTATTTAATTTTATATGCAGTGAGTTTAACACCTCCTCCTTGTTTTGTTTCAAAAGTTGTTGTTTGGTTAGTTTAGGTTCAAGTGTCTGTGTGAGAATGTGGCAAGAGACAATTTTTTACAGAGCTGTTGCTGCACTGTTATTGTGCTCTAGTCCATGGTTTTATTTTTCTATGTATTTTATTTCTAATTATCCCTTTCTTATTTTGTCTCATTTAATTCTATTTTAAATTTTGAATTGTCTTTGTGTTTGAAAGGTTCCACACAAATGAACTTGCCTAAAGTTACTTTTACATCAACCTGTAAAAATACAGCAATCATTATTTGCAATTTATTTAATATAAAACACAAATATTGTTTGAATCCTCATATTTATGTGTCCTTATATTATGACATTACAGCTACAGGCGTGGTCACTTGTATAAATTTACAAAACTGGTCATAATGATTGCATATGCACTAGCTTTTAGAAACTGTACCTCCGTCTTTAACTTATCTCTGTCAGTCAAAATGTCTCAGCAGAAGCTGATAGCCCTTTAAAGATGTTGTAGTCTATCTTAATTAAGAGGAAGCTGATTCAGTAAAGTGTACTTAAACACTGACAGATGATTATGCCAGTCCTTCCACTAAATAGTTTTGTTTGACTTCCAGCAATTAATACAACCGACAGGGAAGACCTCAATAAATTTTCATTTGGAATTTTTTCTAAATTTCCTTTTTATTGAGCCAAATGACTCACTCTTCATCTGACACTTACATGCTTTTATATACATATATTTATATACTATCTACCTACCCTTACACATCCCTATCTGTCCACACCTCTCCAATCATTTCAGTTGGAATAGGGAAGGAAGAAAACAAAGAATTTCATTTGGACACTAATATGTCTTCCTATGCATATAAACAGTAAAATCAGTTCAAAGTAAAAGTGTATTTTTTTTTCATATTTCCACCAAATTAAATTAATTTAATCAATTAATTTATATATTTTACCTTTATTTGGTATCTGATTGGTTAAAAGTGTGACTTTGACAGTAAAAGAAAAATGATGTATATTTCCTCAGATGACAGAGATGGCTGTCTTGATGAGAATTCTGATGGAAATTGATGTTTTCTTTTTTTATCTATTTAATTTTGGTGGGGGTTTTTGTTGTTGTTTTTTGCGTCTTTATTTATTTATTTCCTTGAAAAACTTTATGTTGTTGTGATATATATATTTGCCAAAACAGGCGTGAAGTAAATTACTTGTAACTGTTTTTTGTTAAACCTCTGGCTGCCAATAAATAAATAAAAGAAGAAATTTGGAGTTCGATCTTAGTATTACCATCACATTAATATTTAGATATTTGGTCTGGATATGAAAATGAAGAGGAGCTTTTTGCTCTGAATCTCACAGAACAAGAAGACAGTGAGTTGAGGTGAGATGGTTTCTTAGTGTAAATGAACAATCTTTAAGGATTAAAAAAAAGAGAGGGGGCCAGCAGAGTAAGTCACGATGACGCTCCACCTCCTAACGGTCCTAACCTACATGAAAAAGAGAGATTTGAAGTTAGACTTGCAGCTGACAGAGATAGACAAGAGAGAGGAGCGAGAGATAGCAGGGGAGGAATGGAGTAAAGAAGGCAGCTCTGAGAACCTGTTTCTGCGGCCTGTTAGCACTGAGCAGACTGTAACTGGGATGAGCGGCCTGGTGAGCTGAGGTTTGACTTTCTGTTAGCTGGGCTGAAGACGGTCACATAGAGAATAACTAAATAAATAATATTAAGAGACAGAGCAACTTCCCTGCTGTTGCCACCACTGACAATCGGTGTCGTATCAAAGTACTTGATGGCTGTTACACAGGCTGTGCTCCCTTCCTTCAGCTCCTTCTCCAACCTCGCTCAATCCACTGACAATATGAAAGTAAGTATCACGTTTATTTTTCACTCCTACACAGAGACAGAAAGTTTTTTAATAAATATTGTTGTGCTGATTATTTGTACATTCAACAGATACAGTATTTATTATTTCACTTTATACTGAGTTAACAAATGTGTCAGTCTTGACTATAATGCTGGACTTTTGATTTGTCCCAGAAACTTGGAGATAAATATGGAGGTTGAATGCACTTATTTCAAATTGCTTTAGACGAATCATCCGCTAATGTAATGTAAAAAAAAAAAAAAAAAAAAAAAAAAAAAAAAAAAAGGCAATGTGAGTCATCACCTGAAGGAGGTCTGCAGGAAGTGAAATGTTAGTTTTATATACTGACTCAATAAATGTCTTAAAGGATAGGTTTATATTGTTTGAAGTCTATCTGACACGCCTATATGTACAGTATAAGAGTTATTGGTGACTGTGCTGCTCGTCCTGGCTTGGCCTGGCCTTAAAAAAAAAAAAAAAAAAAAGGCAATGTGAGTCATCACCTGAAGGAGGTCTGCAGGAAGTGAAATGTTAGTTTTATATACTGACTCAATAAATGTCTTAAAGGATAGGTTTATATTGTTTGAAGTCTATCTGACACGCCTATATGTACAGTATAAGAGTTATTGGTGACTGTGCTGCTCGTCCTGGCTTGGCCTGGCCTTACACTGTTAAGTGATGGGGGACAAAACCCATAATACTTCTCATGTGTTAAAATGACTTTGAAAGTTCAACAGGATCTGATATGAGGCTTCAGCGGTCTGAGTTTGACAAAACAATTTTTTGAGGTTCGTTATTTTAGTCAAAAATTCCCTCTGACAGTGTTTCCATGCTGAGCCACACTAAGAAGAACATTTGGAAGATAAACACCTAATGATTGAGTGATTGAAACAGACTGTTGAAGACTCATATTGGCTTCAGACGATCTCTGGAGTACGTTTTAACATAGACCGTAGATTTTATCCTCCCTTACTTAGGTTGTACATATATTGGGAAAGGATGTCTTGACAGCCAGTATGGAGCAGCGCAGTCTCACAGGAATATGTGAAATGGACACAAACTCTTGCATCACCTGGTGGTGGGCAGGAAATGTGTTAAAATGATGTGCTGGCAACATGAAAACAATTTCAATGCAAAGTCAGTAAGAATTTTTTGTTGTGGTGGGCATACAAATTAACTGTGAAGAGCGAGAAAGTCAGGAGGGGTGGAGAATCGGTCAAACAAAAATGGACTTTCAACCAGGAGACTGTGATGTCATGATTTTATGACATTATTATGATTTATTTTGTCTTGAGATTCAGCTGTGGCCTGTACCTGGCACAGACAATACCCGCAGTGAGGTTCACTGAGAAGACATTTGGTTATCAATGTTGGTGAGACTGTGTCTGCTGGAAATTTCAGGCTCTGACGTCTGAAGGCCTAAAAGGTGACACGAGGAAATACTATATGAGATTTTGTTTAACAGGATCTCAAATCACCACCACTTTTAAATTAATCCATGTTTTAAACTGCCTTGTCTGTTGTATGTTCATTATGTTTATCTTCACGTGAAGCACTCAGTGCTTATAATACCCTTATTGTAAAGCACTTTGTGCTGCATTTCTTGTATGAAAGGTGCTGTGTAAATAAAGTTTATTATTATTAGTAGTTTATTAAATCAAAAGTTAGCATAGTTACATGACTTAACGGACTTTCTTTAACTACACAAAGTACTTAAGTTAACTTCACTTCAGCCACACCTACCATTACTTTAACCAAAACTACCTTTTCCTAATTTAACCAAGTATTTTTTGTTCTTGAAACCTGAATACCACAACTGTTTCACTGCATTAATGACATGTATGAAACTGTTACACAGTTTGTATTGGCATTGTTTTCTTGTTGCCAGCACAAAATTTTAACACATTTTATGCCCACCACCACGTGATGTGTTAAGAGGTCATGTTCATTTCACGTATTTCTGTGACTGTGTATGGCCAGAAGGAACAGTTACAGCAACAAAAAATGTTCTCAATGTATTCATGGACTATGGTTGAAGCGATATACTGTGGTAAAAAAAACTTGACATCATGTACATTTGCTTATCTACGATATTGAAAAAACAAGTGCAACTTGACGGAGAATCTCTCCTTTATTTTAGTTATTTTCAAAGGGGAGACTTTTAACACATACTTCTGTTAACAAAAGGGTTTCAAGTTTCAATTGTAGTTATAAAGTGTTTGTTCAACCAAAAATAACTCTTTCGTTTTCAATCTTTTAAGGGTCATTCTGATTGATGACAAGATAAATTCTTTAATAATGTGATACCATGAAAACACAATATTTTCTGAGACAGTTATCATACCGTGGAAATCTCATACCGTACTGTAAACCTATCCTTAAAATGAAAAAGCAAGGTGCAGGAATATCATTTTTACTATATGTTTTTCACTGTGATCTAAATGCTCTCCACCACCATGTAGGTGTGGAAGTCTGAGAGTGACTCTCTCCCTCCGGACTCTCTCAGCAACAAACTGTCACCACACAGCTCTGAGCAGCTGCAGGTCTCTCAACAAATGACAGAGGAGCTCCTGGATGATGACAGCCAGGCATCTTGGGACATTGAGTTCCTGCTGTCTGAATGGAGCAACCCGTCACCTGACCTCAACCCCTCTCTGGACAACAATGATCAACGGCTGCCACAGTTAGACCCAAACACAGCGTACGAAGAGGCGGCGACGTTTAAGGACCGACCAGGACAGGAGCATCTGCAGATGAACGCTAGTTGCCTCATGGCTGAACTCCTGTCCCCGGCTGAAACCATCACCACCACGTCAGTCCAGCCAGTGCTGTACCACCATGGTTATAATGATGACCAAACAGGTCGGACTTCGTTTCACAGTCAACCTAATGTAGATCAGTATGTCTTTCCTCAAGGAGGCAGTGTGGAGAGGCACGGCAGAGGAAACCTCACTAAAGTCTCATCATGGGACTTTAACCCTTACTATCCCCAGCAACACCCCTCTATGGTGACCTTCCCCGACAGCAGGTTCATACCAACTCAGGCTGTGACCCCTGACCCTCGACACTACAGCTACATTCCACATTTTAACCACAATGCCAACCTTTACTGTGACTACACCCTCGGCCAGGCCACCAGTCACCTTCCCCTCCACCAGCAGCCTCTGCTGGTCGGACCACAGCTGCCCCCTGTTGGGGTGGAGGGAAAGCGTGGTCGAAGGGCTACAGGGAAAAAGAGGCCCGCCATCCACAGCTGTGAATACCCGGGCTGCACCAAGACCTACACCAAGAGCTCACACCTAAAGGCTCACCTCCGCACCCACACAGGTACGTCCCTTTGACTCCACCACAGAAAGTCTGTGACAGTTGGTCTCAATTACGGCTGCAGAATATAATGCAATTACATGGTTGAATATCGCTATAACAATATTACTTGTGATAAATAACTTCAGTATTTTACAATCTGGACCCCAGTGACCAATGGGAATAATTGTAAACTGGTCCAGTATTAAGAGAGAGTGCTGCAGCCGACAGCTGGGCAATGTACCGTCTGCAACTGAGCACCATTATATTTCGTCCAAACTGTTTGTTTTTGCCACTGTCAGGCTAAGTCTGTTATTGTAAGTGTCTGACATCATTATGGAAAGGATCCCTACAGAGGCAAACCTTTTGTCCAAGAGTAGGATCTTTTTTGTTTAACCTGAAATCGCCATCCCCAAACACACCAGACCAGTGTGTATAGGCCCAGCATGTTTCTGATGAACTGAGATGGCTTTTCTGAGTTTTATCTTGTTTCTGTCGACTATGAATGAAATGTGTTTTAAGATGATGAAATAAGTGTTTATGTCAATGGAGTCTGGTGGGTTTGGCGATTCCGATTTCGGAGCTGTTTCTGGTTAAAGGGCCAGTGTGTAAAATGGGTTGAAAACAGTGACATCAGTGGTCAAATTCTAGATTGCAGGGCTCACTCGCTCACCCCTACCGTCGGGTAAATGGCGGTGGCCTCGTAGGGACAAAAAGCCTTGCGCACGAGTTTTTCAGGAGTAGGTCTATCTAGCCATGAAGTGAATATTTATTTAGAAATCTAAACCATGTTACGATATTGTAATGAATCCCTCACGAGCAGGAGACCAGAGGAGCGTTCGGGGAAAAAGGACAGTTTATTTGAGCACTCCAAAAACTCCGGTAACACTCCAGGGGGTAAAAGACTCCGTCCCAAACTCTGACTCTTCTAGCGTAACACACACACTTCATACACACATACTCGTTTACCCCCTCCCCTCTCTGCTCCGCCAATCTCCAGCCCGCACACTGACTGACAGCGTAGCCTGTAAACAGAGCTCAGCTGTTTATTTAGCCTAGCAATATCTCTGGACTATAGTAGCTGCAATGGACGACTTTGAACGCGAT